>NC_089582.1:81912020-82212020 GCF_019320115.1 Miscanthus floridulus
GAAGTAACTCAACTCTCCAATCATGGACATCTCAAACTCATTAGCCATTATATTTCCAAACTCATCATAAAAGTCTTGATTGGTTGATCCAAATATGATATCATCAACATAGATTTGCAATACAAACAAGTCTTTTCCAATCTTCTTGATGAAAATAGTGGTGTCAACCTTGCCCATTATGAACCCTTAGAGAGTAGGAAGTCCCTCAATCTCTCATACCATGCTCTAGGTGCTTGCTTCAAGCCATACAATGCCTTCTTCAACTTGTACACATGGTCAGGCTTCTGTCATCTTCAAAACCGGGAGGTTGCTCAACATATACTTCTTTATTGATGTAACCATTGAGAAATGCACTCTTAACATCCTATTTGATAGAGCTTGATGTTGTGGGCACAAGCATAGGCTAGCAAGATTCTTATTGCTTCCAATCTAGCAACCGGGGCATATGTTTCTCCAAAGTCAAGACCTTCCAACTTGTGTATAGCCTTGTGCTACCAATCTTGCTTTGTTCCTTACTACTATCCCATCTTGATCTTGCTTGTTTCTAAAGACCCATTTGGTTTCAATTACATTGTGTCCATTTGGTCTCTCTACTAATTCCCATACTTGATTTCTTATGAAGTTATTTAACTTTTTATGCATAGCATTCACCCAATCAACATCCTTCAATGCTTCATCTATTTTCTTTGGTTCAATGGATGACACAAATGAGAAATGCTCACAAAATGAAGCCAATCTTGATCTAGTTTGTACACCTCTTGAAATATCACCAATGATAGTGTCCAATGGATGATCCCTTGAATATTGTTGGTTGGAGTATTGGAACTTGATTGCTTGTACTTGCTTGATCATTGGGTTGAGATGATGTACTAGCCACTTGATCTTGTTTATTGTCATGAGAGCCACTTATACTAGCTTGATTTGTATCATCTTGCATATTTGAGTTAGAGAGCATTTTGCACTTGATCATCTTCATCATCATTTACTTGCCTATGCCTCAATTTACCAACATCCATATTCTTCATGGCATTTGAAAGTTGAATGCCTCTAACATCTTTCAAGTTCTTATTCTTACTTGTGAACCCTTGGTTTCATCAATCAACATCATGAACTTCCTCAAGAGTACCACTATCTAAATTCCAAACTCTATATGCTTTGCTTGTAGTGAATAACTAAGTAGGAATCCTTTATCACATTTCTTGTCAAACTTGCCCAATCTAGTGCCTTTTCTTCAAGATATAGCATTGTAACCAAAGACCTGAAAATATGGCAATGTGGGCTTTCTACTATTCAAGAGCTCATATTAGTGTCTTCTCTTTCAATGGGTGACAATAGAGACGGTTGCTACAATAGTAAGCCATGTTGATAGCTTCGGTACAAAAAGATTGACTCACATTATACTAACTAAGCATAGACCTTGCCATATCAATGAGTGTTCTATTTTTCCTCTCAACAAGGCCATTTAATTATGGAGTGTACTTAGCCAAGAATTTATGTCTAATTCCAAATTCATTACATAACTCATCAATTCTAGTGTTCTTGAACTCACTACCATTGTCACTTCTAACTCTCTTGATGGTTGTTTCAAACTCATTGTGAATGCCCTTGACAAATGATTTGAATATTGCAAACACATCACTCTTGTCCACTAGAAAGAATACCCATGTGTATCTAGTGTAATCATCTACTATCACAAAGCCATATTTGTTACCACCAATGCTAATATATTGTGTTGGCCCAAACAAATCCATGTGCAATAACTCAAATGCTTTACTAGTGCTCATCATGCTTTTCTTGGGATGGGTGTTTTCAACTTGTTTTCTGGCTTGACAAGAGCTACAAAGCTTATCCTTTTCAAACACATCTTTCAAGCCTCTAACCAAGTCATACTTAACCAATCTATTCAATTATTTCATTCCAACATAACCAAGCCTTCTATGCCATAACCAACCCATGCTAGACTTAGTGAACAAGCATGTAGATAATCTAGCTTTACTAGCATTGAAATCAACCAAGTATAGATTCTCATATCTAAAGCCTTTGAAGATCAAGTTAGAGCCATCTACACTTATGATCTTACATTATCTACCCCAAACGGCTGGAAATTTACGATCGTTTACGACAAGCCACAGCCAAACGAACAGGCTGTTGTCCTGTCTTATATTTGTGTACTTCCATATACTATTTTCTATCAATGATATCTGGGACACATGTGGGTTCATAAGGAAATTCACACATCTACCTACCATATGGTCATTCCTTACAGTGCTGAAAGCCTGAAACATTTGCACTACTAACTGCTAAGTGCTAGTAACAGTTAGTTTACCGCATAACAGGTCAATCTACAGTTCCAGGGGAACTGAATGTTGGTAAAGGGAGAAAAAAAAGATGCCCAATTTCTAAAGGGGGGAAAGGGTAAATTTAAGGGAACACAAACTACCCTCATAAAAATACAGTATTCGCCATATGTAGAGCAACTTGCAACCACTAGCAATCCTGAAATGGGGGAAAGGGGCCCAATACCCAAGAGAATGCAGAACCTTTCATCAATAATAACTGAAACAAGATAGCCTTGGGAAAATATATGCAAAAGGTAACATGCGCAGAGTTTTCAACCTTTGGCCATGTTTAGTTACCCCAAATTCCAGACTTTGGCACTATGCAAAAAGAAAATTCCTCGTCACATCAAACTTGCGGTAGAGTACTAAATGTTAACAAAATCAAAAACTAATTGCACAGTTAGGTTGTACTTTGCGAGACGAACGTTTTGAGCCTAATTAATCAACGATTGGACAATTTTTACCAAATACAAACGAAATGCTACAGTGCTGAGAATTCCGGCGGCGCCGATTCCGGAGGCAAACTAAACGCGGCCTTTGTATAGATGCCCGGATCAGAAGTCATATTTTGAGGGAAAATAAATGACCGTAAACATGGTACATGGTGCACAATGTGGAGGGTGCATCAAGATTTGAAATTTGTGCTCATATTTCTCTCAGGGTACCAGTACAAGGGGGTACCGTGGGAGAAATATTAGCACCAAATTATTGCTATTGCTCTCTCATTAATGGATGAAGAGTACGAAGAAATACAATACAAACCAGGTAGGTCGACAAGCCACTACCACTACTAATACTTTTAGTAAGCAACACCTAAGAGAAAACAAGGGCAAAAGGATTGTCCAAGTCAAAGTATCAAAGTGGGCATAGGGGTGGTTCTTGTTAAAAATTCAAATCTAATCACTGCTTAGTATTTACAGTTTGTTTGCAGTAAAAAAGACGACACAAAAACCAACCAGGAAGTAAGGCATTTGGAGCAGTCTTTGTGATGGGATGAGACGAAATTTAAGAGAGGCAAGGAGGCAAACGAACTTGTGCTTTTGATGTAAGCACGCCGCAACAACCACACACCTAGACTAGAAACGAAGGGGTGCAAAAACCCAAAATGCAGTTGAGAAAAGGGGTGAAAGGGACAGATGAAAAGGAGCAGGCTAGAACAGAACATGGACAGATGCATTGATTTAGCGGGTGGAAAATCAAAATTAACTCGATCCAATAAAATGATGCCCTGAACCTTGCCTTGTTATAATGCCACTGCAATCAACCAGGAACTTGCACAGATGTATATAGAATCTTGTTTTCGCAAAGATAAAACAGAGGGGACCCCCAAAAGAAAACACAGCAAGTCTGATGAGACCGAACAATGCAGTAAAAACGAGCTGTTTCTTGGGCCCTTTTCGCGACGAACAGCTGCCCCAAAGCACCTAAATCCTCGTAAGGAAGACGGGAGAGAGTGAATAAGAGAGGCACATACAGTCTTGGAAGAAGGCGGGGAGGGAGAGGCGGCGTAGGAGAAGAAGGAGGCGCATGAGAGGCCGATCCGCTTGGCCGCCGCCCTCCGCCACCTCGCGAGCGTCCCTTCGGCGGCGCCGTCGCCGCCGCTGACGCAGCCCCCCACCATTGCTCCTCCCTTTCCCACTCGGCTGCCAGCCTACACCGGCATGGCCTCTCTCTTGCTCCACTCACCTGCTGCTGCTTCTTTCTCTCTCCAATCTCTGGCCTTGCCTGTCAGGGTGTAAACGCTACGGCGGGCTCTCGCTGCCTTGTGGGCTTGGCTTTGTACAAGGAGCTGCTAGCTGGGCAAGCCGCAAGCGAGACCACGCATTTCTTTCTCTCTCCAATCCCTGTCTCTCTCTCTCTCTCTCTCGCCTCAGCAGTGGGGAGTGGGGTGAGGTGAGCAGGAGTTTGCAATCGCGATGTAGCCCTTGTCATTTTGCCATTTGGATTTTGGGCCCACTCTCCCCACGAAAACAAATGGACAAATGCTGATTCATTACTGGATTGGAGTGCAATGTACTGGGTCAGGCCACATTTTAAAATGCAGGGTTAATGTCAACCCAGGGTTAACTCACATCTGCCGGTTTCGTCCATTATAAACAATAAAAATGCCTGTAACTTATATTTCCTCCGTTCTAAAAAATATATATACAATCCTATAATTACACTAAGTCAAATTGTCTTAAGTTTCACTAAGTTTTTTATAAAAATATTAATATTTATTTGAAACGACATCCGTTATTCGACAGGGCCATGGGCCTTCTTTTCAGAACTTATTCTTTGTCATGAGTTATATACAAAATCAAGGTTATCTGTTGTCAAGATTTTCCATGTCCTCTATTCAGTGTTTGCGCTATCGACGTTTCAACAAACAAAATAATTATGGTCATCGCCAGAATGTTGTTTTCGGAAAACAGATACTTAGAATGTTGTACAATTTCGTTAAGAACATTAATATATCTTTCAAACCCAGCCCTATAGTAATTCTGAACATTTTCTGGGATCTGCATGCAAAGAGAGACCTCTGCTTGCAGATTGCAGAATACTACTGGCAAGCAGGCGAGCTGCCATGCAATAAGTACATTCACCGTGGTCCCACTCGTGTGCTGGCCTTTTCGCCTTTGGGGGTGGGGGCATGGGAACAGCAATTTAAAAACCTTTTGGTGGCATGTCTTTCAAGGCAGTCCCAATGAAAGAAACTAGTAGTTTCTATAACATAGGATATCACACAAAAAAAAGTACTGTTTTCCAACTCATAGTTTCTATGAGGAATAACTATTTTCTCTTTCTCTCTCCCAACTTTATCTTTTCCTCCAATGAGAGTGCGACACGAGCTCCCTAGAAACTGGTGGTTTCTCCTCAATGGCGATTTCATGGTTTCTTGGTGCATTGGGTCAAGAGTAGACCTGGTTTCTTCATGAAGAAACCATTTCTATGATTTTTGCTCTCTTTCTTCATTAATTACGTTGCCATGTCAGCATTTTACCTACGTGGCAAGTCATTTAATGAGGATAGAAACCATCATCAATGCACCATCGGGACTGCCCTCGTACTACCACCATACGGAGCGTCCCATCTGAGCCGTTGGTTGGCCGGCATGCCTTGCCACTCAAGCCGATCGCAGCCGCTCGTCACACTGCCACGGCCAGTGAGAGACTGACTGGCCAGCGGTCAGTCAGTCAGAGCGGCACAGCGCCCAAAATGTTCAGTTGAGGCCTCATCTTTTGTTTTGTTTTGTTTTTCACTCTTTATTTAATCTAGGGGTATATTTCATGGCAAGATCGAGCTGAGCTTCATAGGCTATTGGAATGCACAGTAATATATGGTGGTGTGACCGTGTGAGAGGAAGGAGACGACATAATAATATGGGGCATTGATGCCTAGGAGCAGCAGTTGCTGGGTTAGTTGCAACCGGTTACAAAAAGCGTGGATTAGTACTACTAACCCAAAAGGTGATAGGACTACTGGTATTTATTTGGTTAGAAACTAGTAGGTGGGTTTCAGTTTAGAAATGAAGGCCGAGATGTGTATGTTACGCGGACTCAATTCATTGATCTCAGCCTCTCAAGTCGCTGGGTCATCTTTTTTTCTAGATCAGTGGGTGAAGCCTCCGTGAAGAAAAAAGTGTTGTCGCCTTATCGTTTGTTACTATTAAATGGTAACCAATGTTTTCAATGGTTGGCCGTGAATGTTTAGTGAACCAAGCGTACAACTTAATGCTTGTGTCATTTGCACGTACTGATCTCAGCAAAGGAGGCACACATTTTTATTATCTTACTAGTATTATGTTTTAGTTCTGATAATGGTCATGTTCGCTTCTCTTATAATCCGTCTTTTTCGGCTTGTTTTTTTAGTCAGAACAGTGTTTTTCTCTCACAATAAATCAGCCGGAACAATGATTCGGCTTGTTTTTTCAGCGAAGCGAACGGGGCCAATGTGCCCTGTAAGGGCTTGTTGGGTTTGGAGAGATGAGACACCTAAGTTCATTTCCCCCACATATAGTAACTTTTCAATCTCTAAGAGGAAGGTTAAACCGAATAAGGGTCTCAAGCCTGGTTTGCAATCATGCCAATAATAATATAATAAGAAAAGTTCATGACCAGCCCTTCAACTTGATAAGATATGTCACCTAGTTAGGTCCCTCTACTCTTAAAATGTTATTTCTAGGTACATGAGCATGGCTCTAGGGAACATCCAAGTCCAAACGGATTCTAACCCGCTCTGTATGCTGATGTGGCAATGTGATTGTGCATTGACATGGCCCCTACATGTAATCCTTCAACTTGATAAGGGGTATCACCTAGGTCCCTCCATTGTCAAATGTTATTTCTGGGTCCATGAACTTGGTTTTGGTAATGTAGGTCTAAACGGTCCTAATTCGCTCTGTATTATGACGTGGTACACGGACTGCGCATTGATTTCTTAGTCTTTAAAGTAATGAAAGGTAAGGTAATCAACAATATTTACATGCCAACACTTGTTACTACTTTTTGAAAGATTAAACTTATCACTAATTTTGCACTCTTCTTTTTAGTCTTTAACTAGAACATATGGAGACTTTTGTGTTGAATATATGCAAGTATTTTCATTAGGAATACATTTTTGTTAAATCTTACAAATTGCAAAACAATAATATTCTAAGGCACTTTTTCTGAGTGGATGTATATAACGATATATGTTACACCAAATTCACTCGTTATTGTGGAGCACAAAACTCAAACCAAACAGAAATTTTCTAAATTTGCCTGGCTAGGCAAAAGCCATCAATTTTGCAGGCAGCTCCTAAACAACTAGGGCCTCTAACCCACCAGACCTTCTTCATGCGTGGAAGCAAGTCTCTCTTTTGTTCGTTGACTGATTAATCACGATGAAAAAGCATAAGACCATTAAACTGACGGTCACTTTGCATGGAGGATCCAAGGCCATTGTCCATGCTGCTTGGTTGTTGAGCTGGGATATACTTATCCTAAGATAAGAGGAGAGGTGTGAGAAATCGCTGGCTATAGCAGGCAAAACCAGCAAAAATCCATGGCTTTCGGTTAACAACGCCTATTGGAGCACACATCTTGTCCTCTTGGAGGTTTGCTGCATGGCTCGACGGCTCGATGCAGTCGACAACTGCACAACGACCAAAGGGGCGAAAAATGTCCTTATATACTCCTTTGGTCAAAAAAGAATGTAATTATGGGATCCGTGCCAATCAGATGCCAAGATTTCGTGTGGTGGACAGGGCCCATGACAAGGTGCCGTGCCTCAACAGCACTTGATGGATCTTGCTGGTACATTCCTAGTTCCAACCACGTCCAAACAAGCGGTTACCACGGCCCAAATCCAAATTGAAATAAAGCTCGAATAAATCCCCCTCCAACACAACACTTGAAATAAAGCTCCCTCCATCACAAGACAGAGCATAAAGAATAGAGCAGGCAGCCATGAGCCATCACAGGGCACACCACCTGAATCCGTACACCACCGCCTCGCCTTCACCCAACAAAGCCACGTCACCACGGACGGCCCCTTTGTCAACAAGAGCGAGAGAGAGAGATGCAAATCTAGGGCTGCAATAAACAAGGAACTAAGCACCAGGTAATACGTATAGCACAGAAAAAGGCCATCATTCTTCATCCGTGTCATGCCACTACACCCCGTTCGGCTTACCTTATAATCCGCACTATTCAACTTGTTTTTTCAGCTAAAACAGTATTTTTCTCTCACAACAATTCAGTCAGAACAGTGTTTTCAGTTAAATTTCAACAAGCCAAACAGGGCCTACGAGCGAGACCAGAGGAATAAATCTGCTGCATTTTAAAATGCCGTTCAGTGCCATCATCATACTACGTACTTCTACCCAAATCTCCATGCCATGACAACTTTATAGGAGTAGCAGTAGCATTTAGCAAGCAGTGACTGGGGAGTAAAACAACAGCCGCCTTGGCATGGCACAGTCATGCTCTTTAGCAGACAGGCCGGCCATCCATGGCAGAGAGCAGCATAAAGCTGATGCACTGAAACAAGTGCCGCAATCATGTACTACACCCACACAAAGGTGAAAGCTCAGCGAGGATTAAAAACTGGGGAAGAAAAAGGAGCTGCTCTGAATCTGAAGCACCTCAGCATCAGAGGACAGTCATGAACTAAAAGATGTTCCATGGCGGCAGCCAGTTTCGAATGACCAAAGATTACACATCACGAGTCACGCCAAGCTATACTTTACCCCGTTGCTAACATGCTAAACAGCTAAAGCAATGTCAAAGGTAACAAGAGGCTTCACTGCCTTTAGAACACATATCCATAGTGTGTGACAACAACTGTCGGACGATTCCATGCAAACATCTGAGTAAGATGCCTTATTTACCGTCTGATACTCAGATGGCACGTCAGGGGGTCACAAGGCTCTCTAGGTTTCATGTAGCAATGAACACCATCATAAGGATCACTACGAATAAAGGGGGCACAAGTAAACAACGAATTACGCAACACCTGATGATAAGGTGGCAAAAATTGCAAACTTGGGGTGAACATCCATAGTAAACTGCAGTGCTATTGTTACTAAATGTTAGCCATACCATCATACCCTCTGGAAACAAGACAGTCAATTAGGCTCCACCATCTATACCAGGCAAACAACAATGCAGACAACAGCTAATGTCTATACACCCTCCATTCCAAATTAAAATATGTTTTGACTTTTCTAAATACATCGATTTTACTATGTAACTATATCTAGACATTGTATATCTAAATGCATAGCAAAAATTATGTATGCAAAAAGAGCCAAAACATCTTATAGTTTGGAATGGAGGGAGTGGTTTACAAGGAAACCACTCATCCTAAAAATTCACATCACAGGAGGTGATGGTATAAACCACAGAAGTATGTAGTCATCAGTTTCAAGCTCCTCAGATCAGAACAAAAAAGGATGCCACCATATGATGATCCTTGCTGCTAGACATTACCAATACCTGCCATAAGATGTGATACAAATCGTGATGAGTATGAATTGCTGAAAAGTGCAATCAGTTTCCCTGTTTTAAATAAATGGCGAGAATCAAGGGCTCGTTAGCTTGCAATTAGGTTATACAGACCAAATGATAAAAGGCATAAGAATAAAGAATTAATGCAACTATCTTTCCTAGTATATTGGAACCATTCTATACAACTTCCAAAGCAACTCCACAAACATGTTACTGTGGACTTCAACTAGGGATATGCACCTGGGCTTCGGCTGGCACACAGCTGGGCCAATCAGCTACCCACTCGCATAACCTAGATGTTGGCATAGGATGAAAGTTACATCTATTTTCACTGGGTATACAGTGTGCCACCATCTGCTTTGAAGGTATGTGATCCACTGATAACTGATAGGAAGAGGTGCAAAGATAATGCATCTCTTTATCTTCAGGATCAGATCAGATCACATCTTCAAAAACTCGAAGTTTCCCTCTATGGCTCTATCTCTATGTTAAATAACAGGATCCCAAAGAAAAATACATTTTCTACCAGACAGCAAATACATTTTCTACCAGGCAGAGAAAACTTAAAGAGTTTTGACTAAGTAATGCACAGATCCTGCAGCAAATGCACTGCTGCAATATGTTAGCATAAGCAAATAGGAAATAAAACTCGGCCCTTAGGGTAAAGACCATCATCCCTGGGTACTATGCGAAGAAGAGTCTTTCTTGCTGTAGGACCGAGCAAACACCCTGGAACATCTGTCCAGGAGCAGCCACATATCTCTGCAACTGCGTCACTGGAACATCAGCAGGCAAGGGGTGTTTTTTTTAATTAAAAAAAATAGCCCCGGAAATTCACTCCCACTAGGAATCAGACTCAGGCCACTGGGGTGCTAATAAGGCCCTGCAACCACTAGACTACAGGCCCATTCACAAATGGGAAATCAATACATATTCTGCAAGCAAATGAAAAGAAAATTTTGAAATAGATTTCTGAGAAATAATTACCTTACATCTATTTCTGGCCACCAGGATTTGACTGATTTTGTATCTGCTTAAGCAGGGTTGCTGCCAATTGCAGTGTTGCTTGAAGGCGCTTTTGAGGATCTCCATCAAGGTCCTGAGCAGGTAGTTGTTGGCTAGATTGCTGGCCAGAAGTAGCTAAAGGCTGCACTGTGGGAGCACTTGATGTTTGCTGCTGAAAGGGTGGAGGACCTTCAGGAAGTGGAGGAACGAACGGTCTCATTGGCATGGAAGAATGAGCTGGGTTGACCAAAGCATGAATGGGTGGCATAGGCAAAGTGGTGTTACAAAGTATAGGAGCACTGGTCGGAAGCGCATTGAGTGGATTTGCAGGTAGCGAGCCTATTGGTGGCACTGGCACATGGGCACGTAACTGTTGCATAGACGGTGGAACAGGTGGCAGTGAGTTCTGGACAGGGATGGAGCCAGAGTTGCCTGGCATCATTGTAGCATGTCCATGAGGATTGGAATTCTGTATGAATCCAGATTGATTGTTTGAGCTGTCCACAGGCAAACCAACTTTTCTAGGTTGGTTTTGTTGTGCAAGAAGGGCAGCCAGCTGTGCAAGTTGATCAGGTGGCAGTGATACTGGAATAGTAGGTTGATCAGATCTAGCTACCTGCTGTGAGTTGGGTTGCATGGAAGGCCAGGACATGCTGTTGTATGCTTCACCTGGTGCATACCCTGAAGCTGTTCCAGTTGGTACTACTCCGGAAGCAAATGTGTACGGATCCTGTGTCCTGTTATTTAGCGCACGAGAGATTACACCCTGCTCCAAACTGAAGTTACCAGAACCTGGATTTGGATCATCCAGGTTATTGGACCATCCTGAGAGCAACCTGTTTGGGAGTTGCTGGTGTTGGCCTTGTACAATACCCATAGGGAGGTCCGCTGGTGGCCTTTCTTGCGGTAATTGAGAGACAACATATGGAGGAGCACTCTCTGGCTTATAGGGTGGAATAAAATCTGCACTTGCTGGGGTATAGCTTACACCTGATGAGCGGACATAATCTGGACCCTGTGGGAATGTGCTGATATCTGGAGGATTGAGCCTTCTCAGTGCATGCAGATCTTCACAATTGCTTACATCAGTGTTGAAATTACTTGCAGAAGATTGGTGAGCTCTCTCCAATGATTTGCGATTCGGCGAGCTGTAATCTGGATTTGACTGCTGAAACTTCAGAATGACTCCAGATATGCTGACATTTCCAGGCACTCTCAGTACTTGCTCTGAGAAATCTGAAGGTGGAACAAGAAACAAGGTGCTCCTCTCTCCAAGCTTACAGACTGCTGCACGCTGCTTATCACCTAGGTAACTCATGAAATCATTATAAGCTGTCATGTCCGCATCATTTTCTGGGACAAAAAATACAACCCAGCTGCCAGCAGCTTGATAGTAGTGCTTAGAAAGCATATCTAGACTTGTCCTAGCAGTGCAATCCAGAAACTCAGGCCTGAAAAGTACAAAATTAACAAAAAGAACATCAACACTCAGTGTTCGAACAAAAGATGCTCAAATATGGAATGGTGTAAATATAGAGAACAGATATCCAAGGGATTGCACTATGGGCAACATACCAAAGCATGCAGTAATGAAGTATAGATATAATGACTCGACTACAAAAACTAAGAGTCACTTGTGAACGGAATCTTAAGTGCATGCTAATCTTCCCTGCTGTAGATGCTGTGTTGTAAACTGTAGCTACGACAGAACACAGAAAATATAGGAATATAAGAATGGAAACTTACAGCATGAAGTTAAGGACCTTCCCAACAGGGAAGCATCGAGCTCGGCAGATCGGTGTGCCTCCCTTTGCTATTGTACCATTCCATTTCCATTCATCCTTAAGAGCAGGTTCATGATGGTCAGGAGTAGATCTATCCATTTTCCCTAAACGCCTATCGAAACTCTCTTGAGCATGCCATGGTTCATGTTTATTTGTAAGTGGAGTTATATTCTTTAAAGGATGAACATGATGTCTATCATGCATATCAGTAAACGAAGAGGTTCTAGAGTGTAAACCATCTTCTGAAAGATCATGATGGGGCCTCCTTTGGTACTCAGGGTAAACTTTTCCTCGATCAAATTCTGAGAAAGGATATTCAGGAAGTTCAGTATCATGCACTTGAGCACCCTTCAGCTTCTTTGAAATAAGATATGAATTGTCTTCAACGTCCCAAGAAGCTTCCATTGGTAAGGGTCTCTGAGGTCTGTCAAAAGGAATGTTGTTCCATGGCTTCCATGGCGCATCACTCCTAGCAGTAGGGCTTTGTCTATGGGGCTCATACAATTCCTCAGCCAGCCTTCTTTCTTGACCCAGCTCCCGTGTTCTAAAAGGCTCAATATTAGACGCATGGCCAAGCTCTATTCCAGCGTCCTGTTCAAAATAATTACCCTTGCTGAAGCCAACATCATCAGCATCTCTTGACAACCTATTAGGGCCAAAATGTGGTGTTGACATGCGAAAATCTCTTGGAGGGCTATCAAAAGGCCTAGCCCTAGGAAAGTCTTCAAAATCATGGTCTCTGATGACAGGCCGAGCACTAGGTTGGGGGGAATATGGGGCAACAAATGATCGTTTCCCAACTTCTGGCGCAGCACCTTCATTTCGAGAAAAGCATATGCTTACTCGTGGATTATTGAAAAGCTTTCCCTGAAGTGCTTCTTTTGCTCTGCAGGCTGCTGCAACACTAGTGTACTGGACAAATGCATATGTTCGGCCTGGGAATGTTGTTACCCTGAGAACCTTCCCAAAAGGAGAAAAGGCTTCCCACAGATGAGCCTCATCTACCTTTAAACCAGGAGGAAAGCCTATCCATAACACCTCGCTAGGTTCTGTTGACCTATTTCTTTTATATTTATCTATTGTGTTTTCAGGACTCAGATGCCGTTTTCTCCCACGTTCAATAGAATGCCGCTCATCAGCATGTTGTGTATATCTGTCATCCATTGAGCTACCTGAAGCCTTATCCTGAAAATTCAAATAGTTCAGGTAACCTAGTACCACTTGATGTGTGCAACAGTGTAAAAGTAGGATAATGGGAAATCCGGACATACAAGATTAAAGCATAATAGACAAATTAAACTGAACGTTGTTTAGCCCTGATCATAGAAAGATGAATTTAAACGAGGCAAACTAGCGATAAGGTACACCTCCATGGCAGTGGAGATAACTCCACTGGCTACAACAGTATTCTTATTCTTAAACTCCAAAGTACTATAGATACCGAGGTTGTCATAGAGAACATAAATTCCTCAAGCTAACATGATCAGGGGAAGAAAGCCCCAACCCAATAACCCAATGACCACAAGTATTCTGTCCTACATGTCATTGTTTCCTATATTAGGGGGAGAACAGTAGCAAAAGGATGAAGGAATATGTGGCATCTAGTCTTTGTAATAGTATAGGCAACCAATTCAAGGTTCCGACGTTCAGTACATAATGAGTTACATCAAACTTGGTGAGCCACATATAACGGAAACTTAGTTGTCTCGTCTTTTAAGGTTTTGAAGACAGCAGTCCAACAAAATTATGAGCTTGACTAGACACTCATTGAACACTGAGAGATAGCCAAATTTCCAGTTTCACAGCATTCTACACCAAGCCAAAGAAGCACAGAGACATATCCAGCAAAGATGGGCTAAGTGTTGCGAACTAAGAAATTTTGTTGCAAAGGAGTTCACAAATATTGCGAACACCGAACATCGGATGCTGAAAAGGTTGAATATTGAGGCTACCATAACATCTGGTCCTCACAACATTTGCAAACACTTTTTGCAACAACGTTTTCAAGTTTCAATAGTTCCATTTTTTCCATGATGTAACCCAAATGCTATACAATTTTCTGAGATAGTGCTTAGCGGACAGCCATTTGCAGGACTTGTCACTGTCATTTTTTGGCATACCATATTTCGAACAAGGGTTACAGTGCCTTGCCTGTGTCAATTCTTGTTATAAACAGCTAAAGCCTGCATATACCAATGCTTCTGGAAACTTTCATGTCTGCATCCGTAGTTCTGAGCATGTATCAGATGCGGATGCTGATATAGAAGGTATTTGTCTGGTCAAGTAATGAATTTTTAAGTAGGAAACCAGATACAATGACACAATATGGCTGCAAGCCATGACAACCAGTTATAGTTCTCGATTTCCCGTCCAAGTATAACTAATTTTCTTGACCTACGTCGGTTCAAAATATGGTATTACTGAAGAAATGTATGAGTTGTTCTTGGCTCAATATGAATCAACTATCCTTTACTCTTTGTATTGCTTCAAGATATATGTAGCCATACAACCATATCAGTAGTTTTGAAAAAAAAATATTACTTCCCTATCAGTTTTTATCATTGTGCAATATATTGCCATGTGCTGCATAGAGAAAAGAGAAGGATATTCAGTTGTTTCTTTACTCCACCAGGTTTCCTACCATACCAACTCTGGCTGTCCATTCGTAAAGTTTGGCAAAAGGTGCTCCTCTTGTCAGAAATTACTGTACCTACCATACTTGTCTACTTAATTGTGTTTTGATGTTTCTTAGTTGTGTTCTTTAATTTCAAGTACCTAAAATGGCGCAAGTCATCACAAGCATTCCTCTATTGTTCTTGATGATTCCTTTGAATTAACAGGTCAAAATAGCTGGATTGGTGTAGTTTTAAAAAGTATTCATGTATGTTCCTTTTTGAAGGCGTTCATGTACGTATTTGCGTTCAACTTGTCATAGCATCATGAGTCAGCACATCGCGAAGGAGGTGAGTCCAGTAACATCAGTCCATCAGCAATCAATCAAGGCGTCAGTACCAGATGGATATGGCAATATTTCTATTAGTCAAAATATTATGCATGGAAATTCAATCAGTCACCCATTTTTTGTGATTATACGTCCAAAATGACTGATAACATGGCATGCCAGCTAATTACAATTAACCCAAGAGGCATAAGGGCAACTGTTTAATGCTTATCCAGCTAAGTTCTACTCCTTCCATCCCGAAAATAATGCAATTCTAGCTGCAGTACTAAGTCAAACCATCTTCAGTTTGACTAAAATTATACAAAAAGGATAATAATATTTATGATATAAATATGTATCATTAGATTCATCATGGAATATATTTTCGTAGTGCACCTATTTGGAATCATAGATGTTGATACAATTTTCTATAAACTTAGTCAAACTCAAAATAGTTTGACTTTGATTAGATATAGAATTGCATTCTTTTTGGGACAGAGGTAGTAGAACACAACTGGATCCATGAATAGTCAATGATGTAGACGTCTGACACATGTGCTTAGATCAATCATTAACTCAGGAGTCAAGAGATTTCTGCTGTTCCTATGGTTCACCAATACTTTAGTACACTTGAATCCAAGACAATCAGAAGTAGAGTTGGTGCGATTAGCAGTACCAAAAAGTCTGACATTACATAAAAGGCTTTAGAGATAAAAGAGAAAAATATATGTCTACATATGAATGATGATGCTTTATCCTTTTGGACATTTACTTTGACAACATTAAACTTACAGGTAGTTGCCCGTTTGTCCAGAAAGCAAACAAAACGTCAAACAGATAAAACTAATAGGGGGTTCATATAAAGCAACAGTGTGCTGCACTGCTGCATTTAATTAGATTGACCAGGCCTGCATGGATTAAGTGTAACAGAGGTCCTTGCAATGTACCTTAAGGTTTTAATATTCATTCCATATTTAGCCTAGTAAAACAAGCTACATATTGGTTCCATGGAACTTAATTTCAAGCCGCACATTATATTTCTGGCATCTTTCACATCACAAATAAAAAGGTGTAAGGAAGCTCCATAGGGCAAAGAGTTGAGAAAGGGTACTTAGTGCTGAGGAAATTTAGTGTGACATATCGATAATATTGATGCATTGGATTTGCAGCAGTCTCTCTCTGATGCTTCATAAGGGATAACATATTTCATCACTTTTGCCCCCCAAAAGAGTGTCCTTGTAGGTTTCACATTCATTAACAGTTTCCCTGATTATTCAGCATCACAAGATGCACTATATATGAAACAGCTGAAGATGTCATCATCAATTGAACACAGGATTTTTCAAGCCATGAGGATGCACATTTGATCTTTGATTAAATATAAGGACGCCCCACAAATGACCTTCTAAGAACCGTCTGTTAGAGGTTTATTACTAAGAGACAAGAGTTGCCCTAAATAAATGGAAAAAAATTACTCAGTCCCTCATAGCTATTGGTGAACTATTGACATGAGACAGCAGGAACATATTTATCACACTCAAGCAGGTACTTTCTAGTATTGATGATTCAGAGTGCAGTGGCAAGAGGAAGATACATGGCAATAATCCTAGCTATGTTCCGCCGAGATGGCTATCGTTTGCCCTTTGCAGGACATCTGACAACTAAGGGTCACAAATGCTGAGACACTGTGGGTGTAATTGTTCAGATTCAGTGAAACCTGTGACCAATGGTGCTGACTAAATAAATCCTGCACTGGTAGAATTTCACACAGGTGAACAACATTGAGATTCATCATTAGCCAGGCCCATGAAACAGCCTAAAACTCTGTTCCGTCACATTTCCGGGCATACCTGTTTTGAACCGATTTGACACTGGGGCAGTGCTGTGAACCCTAAATTTAACTCTTGTGATTCAGCATGTCTTGAAACACTAAGGTTTTGTACACAAGATAAGAGAAGAACACCGCACTGATAATTGCTTGGAGTCAAATTAAATAAATATATAATGAACAGAGGATGTTCAACACTAACCCCCTTGGAAAACTCGATCCTAACAGGCGCCCCAGCAAGGCGAGCCCCCTGGAGCTCCCGCACCGCGGCAACGGCGTCCCCCTCCCGCAGGAAGCTCACGAACGCGAAGTTCCGGCCGGGCTGGCGGGCGACATCCTCGACGTCGCCGCACCGGAGGAACAGCTCCGACAGGTCGGACGCCGTGACGCTGGGCGCCAGGCCGCCCACCCACAGGTGCCGCGACGGCGGCGCCACTCCCCAGCCCGACCCCCGACGCGGGAGTGGGAAGTACGGATCCTCCTCGACGCGGACGCCGTGACGGACCGGCCGCTCGTCGCCCGGCGGCCCGCCGCCGAACCTCCCCCGTCCACCCGGCCCGCGGCGGTCCCTCGCCATCTGCAAAAAAACGGTCGAGATTGGTCAGCGCAGCTGCATTTCCATCGCAGTAAAAGGATGGAGCTGTACCATTGGCGATTGGCGCCGGCGTGCGGCGGCGATTGAGAGGTTAGGGTTTGCGGTTGGATGGGACGGATGAGGAAGCCCAATGGCTTTTCTTCCTTTCTTTTGAAAAAAAAAATGAAATGCCGATTTTCTCGCAAGCTGATATTTATATTTAGGTGTAGAGCTTTGTCTCTAACCGTGTGTTCGGTTGCAGGGAGGAAGTGGGATGGAATGAGATGACCTGGGATGAGCTGTGTTTGGTTGGGAGGTCAGTAGGGTTGAGGACATCCCATATGTGAATATACTTATTAGATGTCGGGCGTTCCTGTTCCTAGAAATTTCACGGACGGGGATGCCCCAAGTGGGACGAGCCGCGAGCGCACACTGTCGGAAAGAAGAGCGACGCGGAGAAGAGAAGAGAGAAGGCCGTGGCCGGGTGCGGTGGAGGCCGGTAGGGGTGGAGGTCCATGGGCGACTGAGGTCCGGCGAGCTTCGGAGGTGGAGATCTGGCGAGACAGAGATCCACAGGCACCGCGCGCGGCCATGGGAGCAGAGCTCCGCCCTGCACCGTCGTGGTCGGCCTCGGCGAGCTCTGCCCCTGGCGTCGGCATGCCCGGCCCTGGCGAGCTCCGCCCCTAGCGCCATCGTGCCGGCCCCGACGAGCTCTGCCCCCCGCAGGCACGCAAGCTCTGGGCTAGCCCTACCGCCGCGGAGGAGGAGGCGCCGTGTGGCTCGCGGCCAGGCTCGCCGACGGGGTGGCGCGCGGCTGAGCTCGTGTCGTCGGCGCGACTCATGGTGGAGGTGGATTGCGGCCTGGTGCGAGCGGCTGTTGGGACAGGAGGATAAGAGGAGAGAGAGAGGAAGAAAAACGAAAAAAAGGAAAAATTATACATGGGTCCCATTTGTCAGTGACAGATCTCACTTTTGAGCTCTCCACACCAAACAAAAAATGGAATGGCTCCATCTCTCGTCAACCAAACAGAAAATGAAGTCATCCCATCCTATGAACCAGGGTTGGGACCATCCCACCCCACCTTATCTCCGAACCAAACACTACCTAAAATGGAATCTATAAAGTTTACTTGGCTTTTTTTATATATATAAGAAAGTTTACTTGGCTTAGGTGTATACTTCCTATGTATTTCCAATGCGTCTATCTTTGTTATATATCTATATCTATATCTACGTAGAATATATATATGCTTGTTTGGATATTTTTTATCGTGTAAACTGGCTTTTAAAAGCGGTTGCTAAAAGATAGATTATATAAAAGCTAGATTGGTAGTTGTTTGAATTCATAGTTTGTATAAGTTGGACCAAAAACTAATGTATCACGACATTTGGCGGAATTGCTAATCCAGGTGCCACAAAATGCACGGCCCTCTTCAATATTGTTTCAAATATTGTTGTTGAAACATCATTTGGCAATGGGGAGTCAACTAAATTTTGGTTGGACAGATGATTGCCAGGCACGACAATCTCTAAACTCACACCTAATTTAATCAAATTGATCTCTAAAAGAGTGTTGAAGCATGATCTCCAATGCGCCTATCTTTGATTGCCATGGCTTAGACCTTGGACACTAGGTGTTGTGTCATGACCCGGCTTTGCATCTTTGTTTAGCATAAGCATCATCAAAGTTCATGTTTTGAAAACTAGTCAAGTAAAATTGCACATTTCTAGCTCTATTGTGTCATGACACGCTCCGTCCAGTATCACTGGTCTACCAACACATAGCTAGTTCATCCTAAACAAATACCAATAGACAATTTATCAACGCTCGACAGATAGCCCAATAGAGCGTAAACATATAGGAATTTGCGTTGTCTAGCTCTCCCTCAGCTTGGGCCCACCCATAAGTCAATGTGGCACTCACACCACACCCATGGACCTCTCAAAGCTCTCACACCCACTCTCTCTCCCTAGCCTGTGGTGCAAATTTGAGGAGGTGGATAAACATATTGCAAACTCACGAGGATTGCAAACAATAGTTCTAATCTCTAAAGTAACCCTAAATCACAACAAATTGAAAAGTGGGAATTGGGGGAACCAAAGTCACAACCCATGTCATGACCCTAATCAATATGCCTGATGCAATCCTAACTAGTATGCCTACTCTAGCCCCAATTAGTTCGTCTACTGCAACCCTAATTGGTATAGGTGATATGACACCTAATCAATATGAATGATGCAACTCTAATCAATCTGCAAGAGTATATATAACCCGTATTTGATTCTAAAAGGTACCAACTTGGAAGATGATAGGGCAAACCCAACAACCTTAAGCAGTACGCCTATTGAGGCCCCTAATTCATATGCTCACAATAACCCTAATCGTTATGGGTGTTGTGACCTCTAATGAATATGGATGCTGCAACCTTAACAACTATGCATGATCATACAGTATCCATGTTCGAGAATTCTATAAAGTAGCAACCTGAGCATGCGATAGAGATTGTCCTAGAACCCTCATCAGTGCCCCTGTTACAACCCTAATCAATATGCATGTTGTAACCCTAATTGGCATGATGAAAGGTCCTAATGGCTAGAGGGGGTGAATAACCTATTAAAAATTTCTACAACAACACCTTACAAACCGGTTAGACAATTATGAGGCGAAGCAAGTGTTGCGCTAGCCTACTAAAAAGCAAGCCACCTACCACAATTCTAGTTTATATAGTTTCTATCCACACAATAGCTATGACACTACACTAAGTTAGTATGCTCTCAAAGGCTAACTAAAGAGCCACACTAACCAAACTAACAAGCTCTCACAACTAGCTACACTAAAGAGCTTGACAACTAGTTTGCGGTAAAGTAATGAGAGTGAGCAATTTATTTATACCGCCGTGTCGAGGAAGAAGCCAATCAATCACAAGAATGAATACCAATGAAGACCAATCACCTCGAAATCAAATGATGAACACAATGATTTTTTACCGAGGTTCACTTGCTTGCCGGCAAGCTACTCCTTGTTGTGGCGATTCACTCACTTGGAGGTTCACGCGCTAATTGGCATCACACGCCAAACCCTCAATAGGGTGCCACACAACCAACACAAAATGAGAATCACACGAGCCACGAGCAATTCATAAGAGTACCTTTTGGCTCTCTGCCGGGGAAAGGTCAAGAACCCCTCACAATTACCACGATCGAAGCTGGAGACAATCACCACCCTCTGCTCGACAATCCTCTCTGCTCCAAGTCGTCTAGGTGGCGGCAACCACCAAGAGTAACAAGTGAATCCCGCAGCGAAACACGAACACCAAGTGCCTCTAGATGCAAACACTCAAGCAATATACTTGGATTCTCTTCCAATCTCACAAAGATGATGAATCAATAATAGAGATGAGTTGGAGGGCTTTGGCTAAGCTCACAAGGTTGCTATCTCAATGTAAATGGCCAAGAGGGTGAGCTTGAGCCAGCCATAGGGCTTAAATAGAAGCCCCCACGAAATAGAGCCGTTGTATCCCTTCACTGAGCACAACACGGGGTGACCGGACGCTCCGGTCATATTGACCGGACGCTGAACCTCAACGTCCGGTCACGCGATGCGTGCCACGTGTCCCCTCTGTTCAAATGTTGATCGCCCGATCTCAATGGTCAAGTGATGACCGAACGCTGCAGCTCAAAGTGACCGGACGCTGAACCCCAGCGTCCGATTGTTTCCAATAAGCATCCAGAGATGACTTTTCACGACCGGACATGTCCGATCATGCTTGATAGGACACACCCAGCATCCGGTTACTCGGTGACTCCTCTGTGCATGACCATGTCAGTGTGACCGGACACAGCCAGCCAGCGTCTGGTCGTTTCAGTGCCAGCGTCCGGTCGATGACCAACGCTATGCTTTTTCTACTGCTACTGACCAGACGCGTCGGTCCTTCAGAGACTAGTGTCTGGTCACTTACCGTGACCTCCATCTTTTCTGTCTAGGGCGCCGGTGGCACCATCAGACTGTCCACATACTACGGGCGGACACTTCGCTGGTGAAGTATCTTAACCCTTGCTCAAATGTGCCAACTACCAAGTGTATCACCTTGTGCACATGTGTTAACATATTTTCACAAACATTTTCAAGGGTGTTAGTACTCCACTAGATCCTAAATGCATATGCGATGAGTTAGAGCATCTAGTGGCACTTTGATAACCGCATTTCGATATGAGTTTCACCCCTCTTAATAGTACGGCTATCAAACCTAAATGTGATCACAATCTCTAAGTGTCTTGATCACCAAAATAAAATAGCTCCTACCATTTATACCTTTGCCTTGAGCCTTTTGTTTTTCTCTTTCTTCTTTTTAAGTCCAAGCACTTGATCATCATCATGGCATCACCATCATCATGTCGTGATCTTTATTTGCTTCACCACTTGGAATGTGCTACCTATGTCATGATCACTTTATAAACTAGGTTAGCACTTAGGGTTTTATCAATTCACTAAAACCAAACTAGAGCTTTCAATCTCCCCCTTTTTGGTAATTGATGACAACCCTTTCACAAAGATATGAATTAAAATTCAATTGAATCCATGTTGCTTGCCCAAGCATATTTACCATGTATAAAAGGATATGGATAGGTTTCATGAACCCCATATGGTAGCAATTGCTCCCCCTATATATGTGCTAAGAGTTTGGATTGTAGCTTGCACATATGCTTAGATAGGAAATATAAGAGACAATGTCTACCAAATGATGCTAAGGTGTAAAAGATGGACCTTTGAGTGTGATACCAATCGAAGTGCACCATTATACCATCTTTAGCACCATGGTTAGCTTGATACCACTTGGAAATACTTGGAAATGAAATCATTAGATATCCTATGCATGCTAGTTTTTCATTTTATCATTCAAACCTACAACTAGCATACACCACACAAGCATGGATATTAAAATTTAAAACTTGTGTCATGCAAGCAAACATATGAAATGCATATTCAAATGCACCATACAAGTTCATGAGCTTGCTCCCTCTACTTGTGTGCTCAAAATTTTAATTGATCTCTTTCCTTTGTCATATCTCTCCCCTTATGTCAAGTTCTCCCCCTATCACTTGTATCTTTATTTCTCTCCCCTTTGTGTTGTCTTTTCATTATCTTTGTGCACTATTTCTCCCCCTTTGTCATCAATGACCACAAAGGTTCAAAATATAGATAGGTAGAGATTATCAATGTCAATCAATGGTGTGAGGATCATATTTCCAAATTTTATTCAATCTAGATCATTTGCCAAAGATATTTAACTCGATTTGATCCAAGGACAAGCTTCTTCACACCTTCAAATAAGGGTTATCTTGTACCATGTTGAGCTCATTTTCTAGATCAAACACTAGGTTTACAAGCCCACAAACATATCATATGTTACCACTAGATCAAAATAAGTATAGAAGCAATAGTGGTACCATACAATCATCAAATTCATTTGATTTTCATGAATGAGCCTATTAAATGTGAAAGATGCCTAGATGCACTAAACATGTCCTTAGCAAGGATGTATGCCACGCCAATCAACTTTTACCTTAGATTGCTCAAAGGAGAGGCATGTCGTATGAGTGGGGGTGCATCAACACATATTTGAGAAATCCAATATGTTCAACTCATTCCTTAGCTTGCAAAATCTTTTCTCATCCAATGGCTTGGTGAATATATCGACAAGTTAATCTTCGGTGCCTACACTCTCAATGCAAATATTCTCTTTTTGTTGGTGATCTCTTATGAAATGGTGGCAGACATTAATGTGCTTTGTTCTTGCATGTTGAACTAGATTGTTGGTCAACTTGATTGCACTCTCATTATCACATAGCAATGGCACTTTCTTGAACTTGATTCCAAAATCACTCAAAGTGGCCTTCATCCAAAGTATTTGTGCACAACAACTATCGGCGGATATGTATTCGGCTTCGGCGGTTGATAATGCAATACTATTTTGCTTCTTTGATGACCATGAAACAAGTGATCTTCCCAATAATTGACATGTGTCTGAGGTGCTCTTCCTTTCAACATTGCATCCCGCATAATCCGAGTCAGAGTAACCAACTAGTTCAAACTTTGCTCCTTTAGGATACCACAAACCAACATTTGGTGTATGCTTCAAGTACCTCAATATTCTCTTTGTAGCCTTCAAATGACTTTCTCTTGGTGAGGCTTGAAATCTTGCACATATGCATACACTAAACATGACATCCGGCCTTGATGCGGTCACATAGAGTAGGCTTCCAATCATAGACCGATACAATTTTTGATCCACCATATTTCCACTTGTATCACTATCCAAGTTGTCATTTGTTCCCATTGGTGTGCTAATGGCTTTTCTATCACTCATGCCAAACTTCTTGATCATGTCCTTGATATATTTGCCTTGACTCACAAATATACCATTCTTTAATTGCTTGATTTGAAGACCAAGGAAGTAACTCAACTCTCCAATCATGGACATCTCAAACTCATTAGCCATTATATTTCCAAACTCATCATAAAAGTCTTGATTGGTTGATCCAAATATGATATCATCAACATAGATTTGCAATACAAACAAGTCTTTTCCAATCTTCTTGATGAAAATAGTGGTGTCAACCTTGCCCATTATGAACCCTTTAGAGAGTAGGAAGTCCCTCAATCTCTCATACCATGCTCTAGGTGCTTGCTTCAAGCCATACAATGCCTTCTTCAACTTGTACACATGGTCAGGCTTCTTGTCATCTTCAAAACCGGGAGGTTGCTCAACATATACTTCTTTATTGATGTAACCATTGAGAAATGCACTCTTAACATCTATTTGATAGAGCTTGATGTTGTGGGCACAAGCATAGGCTAGCAAGATTCTTATTGCTTCCAATCTAGCAACCGGGGCATATGTTTCTCCAAAGTCAAGACCTTCAACTTGTGTATAGCCTTGTGCTACCAATCTTGCTTTGTTCCTTACTACTATCCCATCTTGATCTTGCTTGTTTCTAAAGACCCATTTGGTTTCAATTACATTGTGTCCATTTGGTCTCTCTACTAATTCCCATACTTGATTTCTTATGAAGTTATTTAACTTTTTATGCATAGCATTCACCCAATCAACATCCTTCAATGCTTCATCTATTTTCTTTGGTTCAATGGATGACACAAATGAGAAATGCTCACAAAATGAAGCCAATCTTGATCTAGTTTGTACACCTCTTGAAATATCACCAATGATAGTGTCCAATGGATGATCCCTTGAAATATTTGTTGGTTGGAGTATTGGAACTTGATTGCTTGTACTTGCTTGATCATTGGGTTGAGATGATGTACTAGCCACTTGATCTTGTTTATTGTCATGAGAGCCACTTATACTAGCTTGATTTGTATCATCTTGCATATTTGAGTTAGAGAGCATTTGCACTTGATCATCTTCATCATCATTTACTTGCCTATGCCTCAATTTACCAACATCCATATTCTTCATGGCATTTGAAAGTTGAATGCCTCTAACATCTTTCAAGTTCTTATTCTCTACTTGTGAACCCTTGGTTTCATCAAATTCAACATCATGAACTTCCTCAAGAGTACCACTATCTAAATTCCAAACTCTATATGCTTTGCTTGTAGTGGAATAACTAAGTAGGAATCCTTTATCACATTTCTTGTCAAACTTGCCCAATCTAGTGCCTTTCTTCAAGATATAGCATTTGTAACCAAAGACCTGAAAATATGCAATGTTGGGCTTTCTACTATTCAAGAGCTCATATAGTGTCTTCTCTTTCAATGGGTGACAATAGAGACGGTTGCTACAATAGTAAGCCATGTTGATAGCTTCGGTACAAAAAGATTGACTCACATTATACTAACTAAGCATAGACCTTGCCATATCAATGAGTGTTCTATTTTTCCTCTCAACAAGGCCATTTAATTATGGAGTGTACTTAGCCAAGAATTTATGTCTAATTCCAAATTCATTACATAACTCATCAATTCTAGTGTTCTTGAACTCACTACCATTGTCACTTCTAACTCTCTTGATGGTTGTTTCAAACTCATTGTGAATGCCCTTGACAAATGATTTGAATATTGCAAACACATCACTCTTGTCCACTAGAAAGAATACCCATGTGTATCTAGTGTAATCATCTACTATCACAAAGCCATATTTGTTACCACCAATGCTAATATATTGTGTTGGCCCAAACAAATCCATGTGCAATAACTCAAATGCTTTACTAGTGCTCATCATGCTTTTCTTGGGATGGGTGTTTTCAACTTGTTTTCTGGCTTGACAAGAGCTACAAAGCTTATCCTTTTCAAACACATCTTTCAAGCCTCTAACCAAGTCATACTTAACCAATCTATTCAATTATTTCATTCCAACATAACCAAGCCTTCTATGCCATAACCAACCCATGCTAGACTTAGTGAACAAGCATGTAGATAATCTAGCTTTACTAGCATTGAAATCAACCAAGTATAGATTCTCATATCTAAAGCCTTTGAAGATCAAGTTAGAGCCATCTACACTTATGATCTCTACATTATCTACCCCAAATATGTATTTGAATCTAAGATCACACAATTGAGCCATGGATAGCGAATTGAAGTTCAAGCTCTCTACTAGCAACACATTGGATATGCTCATATCATTGGATATTGCAATCTTACCAAGCCCTTTGACCTTGCCTTTGTCATTATCACCAAATATGATACTATCATAACCATCATTGCTATTGGTGTTGATTGAGTTGAACATTCTTACATCATCGGTCATGTGTTGACTGTTGAGTACATCCACTATCAAGAACCTAATACCTTCCTCTGGCTTTGTAATTGACCTACAAAAGAAGATCAATTCTTTTTAGGTACTCAAACTTCCTTGGGTCCTTGAAGGTTAGTTACTAAGCTCTTTGGTACCCAAATGACTTTCTTCTTTAAGCCCATCCATAGTTTACCAATGAACTTAGCCTTCACACCATTTATACCCTTAGTAAGCACATAGAAAGAATTAATCTTAATTGAGGATACATTAGCATTTTTGCTCTTGTTCTTGCACTCATGCTTTTTATGACCAACTTGCTTGCAACTAGTACAAAACCGACTATTGTTCTTCACAAAACTAGTCTTGTGAGGAGCAAAGGCCGCCTTGCCTTTCTTGGAAGTATAGCCCAATTCCTCTCTGTAGAGAGAAGCTCTTTGGCTACCCAAGCACATAAGCAAGCGGTCCTCACCACCATAGGCTTTAGCTAAGGTGTGAGTGAGCTTATTGACCTCCTTCTTGAGGTTCTCATTCTCAACCATTAGTGAGGTATCACAAGTGAAACCATCACTACTAGATGAGGTGGAAGTAGAAGTACTACAAGAAGGGTTAGTGGGAGCAACAATAATAGGCATAGATAATGATTCATCAATTATATCGCAAGTTAAGCCTATATTACAAGTTTCAACATGCTTCTTTTTATTTTGCTCATCAAGCAAAGAGGAATGAGCTTTTTCAAGCTTCTTGTGAGCTTTGCCAAGCTTCTAATGGGCTTCCTCTAGCCTCTTATGAGTTGCTTTGAGCTCATCAAGGGCTTGCTTAAGGGCTTTTACCTCCTTATTCAAGCTCTTGCATTCCCTTCTCTTAATGTCAAAGTGTTCTTTGGCATCTTCTAGCATGTCAAATAAGTCATCTTTAGTAGGTTCATCATCATCACTGTCACTATCATTTTCATTATCATGTTCCTCATCACTTCCATCATCACAATTTTGTACCTTAGTAGCCTTAGCCATGAAGCATGATGGAGTGTCGAAGAGAGAAGGCTTCTCATTGATTGCAATGCTTGCAAGTGCCTTCTTCTTGGTGGTCTTGTCATCATCACTATCATCATCATCATCACTTGAGGAAGCATCACTATCCCAAGTGACCACATATAAACCACCCTTCTTCTTCTTGAAGGTCATCTTGTCCTTCTTCTCTTTCTTTTCCTTCTTGTCCTTCTTCTTATTCTTCTTGTTGTCATCATCATTGTCGCTATTATATGAACATTGAGCAACAAGATGATCTTTGCTTCCATATTTGAAGCACCTTCTTGACTCTTCCTTGTTCTTGGATGAAGATTTCTTTCTTCTAGCATGGTACCCTTTCTTTATCATGAACTTGCCAAATTTCTTGACAAAGAGAGCCATCTTCTCATCATCTTCATCCCATGAGCCATCATCTTCACTTGATGTATCTTGCTTGGCCTTACCCTTGGATGATGTGGCCTTGAATGCCACACTCTTCTTTTTCTCATCCTTCTTCTCATCTTTCTTTTCCTTCTTTTCTTTATTCTCATCATTATCTCTATATGTATCATCGGTCATTATATCTCCCAACACTTGGTTTGGTGTCATGGTGTCCAAACCACTCCTCACTAGAATAGTGACCAATGTGCCAAATCTTAAAGACAAACATCTCAAGAACTTGTGGGAGAAGTCCTTGTCCTTCACCTCTTCTCCAAGTGCTTTTGAGATCATTGACAAGCACTTGAAGCCTATGGAACATCTCCAGCACACTCTCATCCTCTTTCATCTTGAAGCTTGCAAACTTCTCTTTGAGAATATATGCCTTTGCACCCTTTATGACTTGAGTGCCTTCAAATGATTCTTCCAACTTCTTCCAAGCCTCATGAGCCATCTCAATATTCTTGATTTCCTCAAATGTTCTCTCATCAATTGCATCATGAATGGCACTTAGAGCAATGTCATTGTTTTGGAGAAGCACCTCTTCGGCCACGGTGGGATTCTCTGGATCACTAATCTCAATTTTGGTTTCTACCACCTTCCATACTTTTCTATTGATTAACTTGATATGTGTGGTCATCTTTGATTTCCAATACGGATAATTTGTGCCATCAAATTGGGGTGGATTCTTGGTGTTGTTGATTTGAGCTATTTTTACATTGAATGTTGTTAAGCCTTAAATCACGGTGACCTCGGCTCTGATATCACTTGAAAGGTCCTATTGGCGAGAGGGGGGGTGAATAGCCTATTAAAAATTTCTACAACAACCTCCGCTCGGCGATCCTCCCTGCTCTAAGCCGTTTAGGTGGCGGCAACCACCAAGAGTAACAAGTGAATCCCATAGCGAAACACGAACACCAAGTGCCTCTAGATGCAAACACTCAAGCAATGCACTTGGATTCTCTCCCAATCTCACAAAGATGATGAATCAATGATGGAGATGAGTGGGAGGGCTTTGGCTAAGCTCACAAGGTTGCTATCTCAATGTAAATGGCCAAGAGGGTGAGCTTGAGCCAGCCATGGGGCTTAAATAGAAGCCCCCATAAAATAGAGCCGTTGTACCCCTTCACTAGGCACAACATGGGGTGACCAGACGCTGGACCTCAACGTCCGGTCATGTGATGCATGCCACGTGTCCCCTCTCTTTAAATGTTGATCGCCCGATCTCAACGGTCAAGTGATGACCAGACGTTGCAGCTCAAAGTGACCGGACGCTGAACCCCAGCGTCCGGTCGTTTCCAGTAAGCATCTAGAGATGACTTTTCACGACTAGATGCGTTCGGTCATGCTCGACCGGACACACCCAGCATCCGGTCACTCAGCGACTCCTTTATGCACAACCATGTCAGTGTGACCGGACGCAGCCAGCCAGCGTTCGGTCATTTCAGCGCTAGTGTCCAGTCGATGACCGACACTGTGCCTTTTCTGCTGCTACTGACCAAACGCGCTGATCCTTCAGAGACCAGCGTCCGGTCACTTACCGTGACCTCCATATTTTCTGTCTAGGGCACCGGTGGCACCGTCGGATTATCCACACACTACGGGCGGACACTCCACTGGTGAAGTATCTTAACCCTTGCTCAAATGTGCCAACTACCAAGTGTATCACCTTGTGCACATGTGTTAGCATATTTTTATAAGCATTTTCAAGGGTGTTAGGACTCCACTAGATCCTAAATGCATATGCAATGAGTTAGAGCATCTAGTGGCAATTTGATAACCGTATTTCGATACGAGTTTTACCCCTCTTAATAGTATAGCTATCAAACCTAAATGTGATCACACTCTCTAAGTGTCTTGATAACCAAAATAAAATAGCTCCTACCATTTATACCTTTGCCTTGAGCCTTTTGTTTTTCTCTTTCTTCTTTTCAAGTCCAAGCACTTGATCATCATCATGGCATCACCATCATCATGTCGTGATCTTCATTTGCTTCACCACTTGGAATGTGCTACCTATGTCATGATCACTTGATAAACTAGGTTAACACTTAGGGTTTCATCAATTCACCAAAACCAAACTAGAGCTTTCACATGGATGCTGCGATCTCTAATTAGTATGTATGATACAACCATAATAAATATGCTCAAGTATATGTGATTCATATATGATAATTCTAAAATGTAGCATCCTAAATATATGGTAGGACAAACCTCGTAACCCTATTCAATATAATTTTATGCCTCTAATTAGTATGTATGCTAAAACTTTATTCGGTACATACTTTTAGCTAGGGGAGCAATCCATAGTTACAACCCTTTACCTAAACTTAGAACATTTCTATTAACATAAGATAAATTCTAGACCACACTAGAGTATGGGTTTACAAAGGATGTGCTAATGTATTGGATCTATGAGATCTATTCCATCTTCAACATGTCACCTCTATTCTTTTAATGAATGAACAAGCATGAGAATGTGTCAATTTGTATTGAAAAAGGTGGGGTGCTTTTTTTTAGTGTGGCGGAGTGTGCGAGCACAAGAAAAAAAGATAAACACTACTGTCCCAATTGAAGGTGCCAAGCTGTCAAGCGCCTCACTCTATGCATGTAGAATGTTAGATTCCTCTCATCCTAAAATCTTAGCACCTCGCTCTTGCTGATCATGATGAACCATGTTATGCTTTAACTTGTACATCGCCTGTATGTCCACATGGTCCTGCTTCTAGTGCTATGCCTCTTGTTGGTACTAACCTTTTGTAGGAGATGGAGGATGAATTCCTAGTAGGGAGGCCACCATGGCAGCTGCCTTTGCGAAGGATTGGGTGCCAAGATGAACGTCTTCTTCCGGAGCCATCGTTGTTGTCATCCAATGGAGGAGATGATCTACTTCAGTCGAGGACGACTTTAATTCAAGAAAGGGAGGATCATGAGGACATCACTACATTGTCACATACAAGCCAAGGAGAGGAGGAGGTCTAGCATGGGCATCCAATTCATCTTTGTCATGGTGGAGGCCCAGTCCAACTGAAGTTGGAGCCCATCTTAGGTTCCAGGACCAGTCTATCATAAAACTGGTCACACGGGCGTGTCTGGACTCCATTTTTGACGATCCACATATGGATGAAAAGCTAATTAGATAAAGAAGCCAATGCAACTAGTCTCACATCAAAAGCCCTTTGAATCAATGGGAATCATCGAAACAAGTCAGCGTCTAGAATCTGCCAGGGTGCTGCGACACCGTCTTTTGGTCCATTGGACCGTGTATCATGTTTGGGCCCATTAGGGGGCATGTCTAGGGGGTGATGCCCAAGACACTATAATTAGCAGCCATCGCTCTCCATAGGGTTTGGGGTTTTGTTTAGTTGTTGATTTTCTCATGAAACAGACATCGTTTTGCTGCATTTGTGCTGCCAAGGCTGCTTGCTGTGAACCAGGGCCCCTGTTCTTGATCTTGTTCGCTTGTGGCGATTAGTCCTTTCAAATAAAGACTTGAACTTCTCATTATCATAAGCCTTATATTTATTTGCAATTTTGGATTGTGTTCATCTCATTCTTGCTTGTGTTCTCGATTCGCTTGCAGGAAAGTCTTCTTAGCGAGGTCAATCATGTTCACGTGGTTGATAACCAATGAAACAGTGGTGTAATGGTTGCGGGGTCTGAATCAGTCTTAGTTCAAAGCCTAGATCTTAAACCTTGAGTCTCCACCAATTGACGCTATCGTACCTATCGGAAGATTGTGCCTTGTCAACATCAACGTGCGGCCGAGCTGTGCGGTGGTGCACTATGACGGCATGGTCATGTCAGCGATGATGGGGAGGCTATATCGGTTTGGCTAAGGCATGTAGGGTGAAGAGGGAGTCGAGGCTATGCTAGTGGTGCAGGTGAATTTGTTCAGGATGGGTGGTAGGAGGGCTACCCTTGACCATGGCCGAGCGCAGCCTTAATGGCATGGCGGTGGGAAAAACTCCAAATTGGAGCTTGGCCTTGCATGGTTCAAGGCTGGGTGGGGTTGGGTAGCGAGAGGACGTGATGTTGAAACCATGGATGGACTGAATTGAATGGAGGTGGTCATTCACTGGGTAATTTGATGACGTGGCTCGACAGCGGTAGCAGAGGGAGGAAGAGAGAAAGAGAGAGACGGGGCATAGCAGGTGGGCTCGGCTTGGCCTTGCCTTGGTAGGATGCGGTCGATGTGATCATGGAGGCCCATGCACTAGTGCTGAGGACAAGCATGCGCATCAACGACTGGCTTGGCCCAAGCGACCGTGGTTCGACGAGGAGAAGCGTAGGGCCATCGATGAAGAGATAGCAAAACTATCGGCTGCTAGATTGAATAGGGAAGTATACCACCCGGATTGGTTAGCCAATCCCGTTCTTGTATGAAAGAAGAGAGGGAAATGGAGGATGTGTGTAGACTATATGGGTCTCAACAAGGCATGCCCAAAGGATCCGTTTCCTTTGCCATGCATAGACCAAATAGTCGACTCTACCTCGGGGTGCAAAACCCTCTACTTCCTTGATGTGTACTCCGGCTACCATCAAATCACGATGAAAGAGTCTGACCAGCTCACGACGTCTTTCATCACCCCCTTTAGATCGTTCTACTATGTTTCAATGCCATTTGGACTAAAGAACGCTGGGGCTACATACCAGCGCTATATGCTCAGATGCTTCGGGGACCTCATCGGGCGGACTGTTGAGGCCTACATTGACGACATCATAGTTAAGTTCAAATGAGCTGACCACCTCATTGCCGATCTTGAGCAAACCTTTGCAAAACTCTAGGCGAATGGCATCATACTCAATCTCGAGAAATGTGTTTTCGGGGTCCGAAGGGGCATGCTGCTCGGCTTCATTGTCTTCGAGCATGGCATCGAGGCCAACCCGGAGAAGATCTTAGACATCACAAGGATGGGCCTAATTCAGAACAAAAGGGTGTTCAGCGAGTCACAGGGAGCCTCGCCACACTTAGTCGATTTATCTCGCACCTCGGCAAATGAGGTCTCCCCCTTTATCGCCTCCTAAAGAAAGCCGACCACTTTGAGTGGACATCTGAGGCCTAGAAGGTGCTTGACATGGTCAAACGGCTTCTGACAAGGGCCTTGATCCTGGTTTTGCCAAGCAACGGAGAATCCCTCCTGCTATACATAGTGAACACCACGCAAGTGGTCAGCGCCGCCCTAGTAGTGGAGCAGGAGGAAGAAGGACATGCCCTCAGGGTCTAGTGCCCTATGTACTTCATCAGCGAGGTACTATCCAACTCTAAGACCCACTACTCCCAAATCTAGAAGCTCCTATACACCGTCCTCATCACCAAGAGGAAGCTACGTCACTACTTTGAGTCACACCCTGTGACATCGTTCCCCCTAGATGAGGTCATCTAGAGCTAGGATGCCATGAGAAGAACCGTGAAGTGGGCACTCAAGTTGATAGATCAAGGCATCATTTATACCTCTCAAACGGCGATCAAGTCTAAGGTGTTGGTTGACTTCATCGCGGAATGGACCGAGGTCCAAACACCACCGGTGGTCGTCGATCAAGAGTACTAGATGATGTACTTCGATGGATCACTGATGAAGAAGGGCGCCGATGAGGGGCTGGTCTTCGTATCACCCCTTGGGGTCCACATGAGGTACATGGTTCATCTCCATTTCCCCTTATCCAATAATGTGGCCGAATATGAAGCGTTAGTCAATGGCCTACGCATCGCCATCGAGTTGGGCATCGAACGCCTCGATATCCGGGGCGACTCCTAGCAGGTCGTCAACTAAGTCATGAAGGAGTCGAGCTACCATGATGCCAAGATGGCTGCATACTGCCAAGAAGTTGGATGGCTGGAGGACAAGTTTGATGGCCTCGAACTCAATCACATCCCAAGGTGCCTCAATGAGGCGACCGATGCACTTGTAAAAGTGGCATTTGGTTGAGAGCCGATGTCAACGGGTGTCTTTGCCAGTGACCAGCATAAGCCCTCGGTGCGCTATGAGGGGTTAGAACAGGCCGATGATGGTTTGTCCAATCCAGCCTAGGGGGCTAACCAACCGACGGCTTCGTTTGGCCCCGACGTCATGGAGCTTGAAGAGGATCCAACAACAGAGCCTAACCCTCTAGATGACTGGAGAACACTCTACCTTGACTACCTCCTCTATGACACACTACCAGTAGACAAGATGAAAGCTCGACGGCTCGCACGTCACGCCAAGTCCTTCATTCTTGTAGAGGGCGAACTATACAAATGAAGCCATGCCGGGATCCTATAGCTCTGTATCCCCGTCGAACAGAGGAAGCTTTTGCTGAGCGATATCCACGGTGGGGTCTGTGGTCACCACACTACGCCTAGAACTTTGGTTGGGAATGCATTTTGATAGGGCTTCTACTGGCCCACTGCAGTAGCCGACGCTGAGCAGATCGTACACACCTGCGAAAGGTGCCAGTACTATGCTCGACAAACTCACCTCCCGGGCTAGGCACTCTAGATGATCCCCATCACGTGGCCCTTTGTGGTCTAGGGGCTCAATCTAGTTGGGCCTCTCAAGAAGGCACCCAAGGGCTACACCCACTTGCTTGTCACCATAGACAAGTTCACAAAATGGATCGAAGCTTGACCGATCTCCGCAATCAAGTCTGAGCAAGCTATGCTATTCTTCCTCGACATCATCCATCACTTTGAAGTATAGAACTCCATCATCATGGACAATGGCATGTAGTTCACTGGCAAGAAATTCCTTTGATCCTATGATGAACAACACATCCGGGTCGATTGGGCTGCCATCACGCACCCCCAAATGAACGGGGAGGTCGAGCGCGCAAACGGCATGCTCCTATAGGGCCTCAAGCCCAGGATCTTCAACCGATTGAACAAGTTCGGCACATGCTAGGTCGCTGAGCTCCCTATGGTGCTCTAGAGCCTAAGGACAACTCCCAGCCAAGCCACTAGCTACATGCCTTTCTTCATGGTCTATGGTTCTAAGGCTGTCCTCCTAACCGACCTCGACTATGGAGCGCCAAGAATTAGAGTGTACGATGAACAAGGAGCCGAGGCATCCCACGAAGATGCCATGGACCAGCTAGATGAAGCCTGCGATGTTGCCCTCCTCCATTCGGCCAAGTACCAGTAGGTACTATGATGGTACCATAGCCGACAGGTGTAGGATCAAGCCTTCAACATCGGGGACCTGGTTCTCCACCTCATGCAGAGTAACAAGGACCGCCACAAGCTTTCCCTGCCCTAGGAGGGGCCATATGTCATTGCGGAAGTACTCTGGCTAGGCGCCTACAAGTTGAAAACCATCGACGGCGAGGTCTTCACCAATGCCTAGAACATTGAGCAGCTACGTCATTTTTACCCTTAAATAAATGCATACTTTCCCTTATCAGTCTTTGTCATAAAAAATCCCTGATCTATTTGTGACATCCAACCCCTACAAAGTGCGAGGGGTCAGACCTCACTTGGGGGCTTGGTATGAACATGTTTACCTTGCAAAACATTCTTTGTGTTATCTTGAAAACATTCTCTGTATTTTTCCTCTCTTCTCATGGTAAGTCCTAAGGCTAGGATTTTAGGACAAGATCTGAGTATAACTGGTAGGACTGCGGGAAACCCATGCCCTAGCGGCTATGGTCTCTTTGCTCACCAGCGTGATCAAAATTGACTCACCCGCACTCTGAGTCCTTTGCGACCATAACTATGGGAAGAGTCAGAAGGCATTAAACCTCTTTTACCAAAAAGAGGGAGAAAAGCTAAAAAGCTGTTTGCCATAACAAAATTTGAGAACATGTTCATTTTTGCACAAATTCATCGCTTATAAAGTGATTTCATCATGAAAAAGGGACTGATGTATTCATGAATACATAAGACTGTTCACACGGGGGCTCCCCCACAACTTATTGAATTACAGTTTCTAACCAGTTCTACTATAAGCACTACTACGGTCGCCGCGCCATGCTCTCCATCGGTGACGTCCTACCGCTTTGAGAGATCCCTGAGGGTGCCATCGTCTACAACTTTGAGCACCACGTCGGTGACTGTGTCACCTTCGTCGGGGCATCTAGGGACTACACCATCATGATCAACCGCAACCCTGACAATGGCGCCTGGATGGGGGGCGCTTCTCGTCGAAGAAAGGCCACCATGACTGATGGATGTCTCTAACATCTCATTAAGCTTCATGAACTAGATGATCTGAGCGGCCGCGAGGGTGAAGCCCCCCATGGACATAGTCCTAGGTGGCTTCCCCACCAACAAGACTCGCTCGGAGAAGATCCGCTAGAAGAACTTCCTGTATGGCTCCATCCCAACGAAGGCCTCACAGACGACGGCAAAACCGATGACGCTCAGCACCCTCTAGTGTGCCACCTCCTTCGGTGGAAGCGACCCCTTCTCGGCAAAGGCAGCCAGCACCATCTCATCTACATTGGATGACCTCTAGCTCGACATCACGCTCTGGGTTCATGAGTGGATCTGTGGGTTCTCCTCTCCCTTGCATTACCCTCTCTCACTTAGGAACCACCATGACATGCGAACGTGCTCGGTGAAAAGGAAGAAGGAGGAGAAGCGGTGGCTCAAGAATAGGTAGAGGAATGGGATGAGACCTCATCTCCCCTCCCCCTATTTAAGGATGAGACGCAACAGTAGGAGAAAGGCAAAAGGTTGGGACAAAAAACTCTCTCCCTTCCCCTATTCAATGCTGATGAGAATTCGATGCTGATGGGAATCCTAGGGGACACGCCTGGACCGATGGGACATGCTCTGATCAACGAGATGTCGCCTGGTCAAATAGGACGTTGCCTAGGCATGGCCCACCACTACCGCACGCTGGGCACATGAATCAAGGCACACCCACATGCAGGTGACTGTCCGCTTCCCCAGGCAGGACCTAGAAGGACCCAGCAATGGAACCCCCATCAAGGGGGCCCAACGGGCCTCCTGGGTTGATCGGACGACCTAGGTAAAATGACAAACGAACGACCACCGAAAGATAAGCACCTCTGTTTACTAACTTTGTGTGTTAATTATCGAGCTTACAACCCCAGCAATGGCAGGGGCATGAACATCGCTTGGGGGCTACCGAGAGTATCTACTTGTTTAGACATCCTCTTCGCCCGACCCCTCCTTACGTTTAAAATCAGAGACATGGTGTGCGGGTGTAAAACTTTGAGTAAAACTAGATGAACTACTAGACCCTATGCCCCGACGGCTTTGGGGTTTTTGTTCACCAGCATAATCGAATTCATAGTTCCCCGTACCCCAAGCTTTAGCATCCACCTTCTCGAGAAGGGTTCGGAGGGGTCCGCCTATAGAATCTCCCTCAAAGAGAAGCTGTCAGGTCACCTAAAGTCAATTGAACGGCTCAAATCGCCGCCAAGAGACATAAACGAAAAATTGCGATTCTCGTGTAGGTCATGCCGGCCCCTTCGCAAGCGTCAGACCCAAACCCCGCACGGACATGTTCGGTAAGAGCTTCTCACCGCTCATGCCACCAAGGTAACATTACCAACCCCCACTTTTATTTTAATTGAATCGTACATTAAACACATACATCCAAATGTTGCATATGCGATGGTCGCATCTCAACACTTCGTGTCGTGTCATGAAGCGGTAGCCGCCTCATTCGATATGAGCGACAACTGACCAAGGTTCGAAGGTTAGCCCACAAAGGACTCAAGGCCACCTCATGTCAAACAGAGCTAGGGGAGAAAAACCGAGATGAGCCCTAGCGGCCTTGCCTGACCTCACTCAGAAGCAGACAGGGATACCTTGACCTTTCTCATTCGATTCTAACCTTGAGCTAAACCCACAGAATCTCCGTCGAGGAGAGGCCAACGGGCCACCTGAGCCTATTGAATGGCTTGGGCATCTGCTGAGAGGTGGGTTAAGAAGTAGTGGAATGCCACATGAGGGCTCTACCGACCCGGTCAGCGAATAATGGACCCAGATTCCACATGAACATGCCCGTTAGCGAGCTCATAGAGCACGACACTCGAGCCATCGAGCCAAGTGTCGTCAGCTCAGCCCCTCCGATTATAGAAACCGAGGACGGGGTGACGCGCGAAACATGGCCGACCCCTATCAAACCACAAGGGGCTTGGGGGCTCGAGCCACTCAATCCATGATCGAGATACTGAGGTTCAAAGGCTGAACCATGAAGGGTCCAAGGCCGCCTTGCATCAAACAAGAGCCAGGGGAGAAAACGCAGATAAGCCTTAGTGGCCTTTGCCCAACCCGCATTGAGGCAGATAGGGCCATCTCAACCTTCTAGTTCAATCCAGCCTCTAGTCGAGTCCATAGAATCCCCATTGAGTGGAATCTGTTGGAAGGTAGGTCAAGTAGCAACGGAACACCACCCGGGGGCTTTGCCGACCCTGTCGCAAAGCAACAAGATTGGATTCCGTTCGAACATCCCTGTTAGCGAGTTCATCAAGCACGTCACTCGAGTCATTGAGGCAAGTGATGTCGCCTCAACCCCTCTAGTTATGGAAACCACAGACAGGGCGACAGTCACAAAACAAGCCGACCCTTGACCAAATCCCCACCACACGTGGGGGCTTGAGGAAGGCTTGGCCAGCAATGAGACCGAACGCACGGTCACAAAATGATCGTCAAAATCCTAAGTAAGGGGTATGTACGAATACAAGAGTAAGTTTGCTACCCTCGCTTCGGTCTCTAGTAACATCTGACCCCAGCGACCGCAAGGGGTCGGATCTCACTCGGGGGCTGATAAAGGTATAAATACCTCCTTTTTTTGAAACAATTGTTGCATCAGACCTCTTCCTCATGTTAAGGTTAGCAGCAAGGTTTGTGGGAGCAGATAAGCGAGCATGCCTTGAAAGACTGCAAAAAGCCCACGCCTCGACAGCTATGGTAACTTTGCTCATGAGCATAATCGAAATTCCCACCTTATACACCTCGGGCCCTATGGTCTTAATGAATGGAAGGGTCGGATCGCATAAACCTTTTTTCTCAATTGCAAAAGGGAAGAAAGTAAGATCAGACGAACAAAACAAAATTGCAAAACAAAATTATGAATCTATTTTCGAACACAAATGTACCAGCACTTGTCCACAGATTATAGATAAATGTTTATCAAACTCATTTGACTCAGTACCTCCTCATGGGGAGAACTATGTCTTTCAACCTGTCCACCAGGTTTTGTGCAATAGGAGTCACCGCCTTCTCAATCTCATCTAGCTCAGAGTTTTCATAGCCAGGTGTGAAGCCAAGGCTCATTGCCTCCAAGTTAACTTCCTGATCATAATGAGAGCGGGCAACAACAAAGGCTTGGGTGATCCCGATGTGAAAGGCATTCTCCTCAAGCTGGCGCACCTATGCCTGATATCCACGGCACGGGCCGCAATTGAGCTGGTTTCCTCTGGCCATGCCACCCTAGGTCATCGAAAACCACCTATCGACATGGAATTTCATCCCGTGCCGAGGACACATGAGCAAGCTAGAAGGGTCCGCTCGATGGAGCTGGAGATCCACCTAGCTTTAGCGCAAGGGTGCTCAATCCTACACAGTCCTCCCAAGACATGCTAGTCAATTTGACCCTACAATTGACAAGGAGAGAAAGCTTATCAGTAATTAAGGGCAAAATATGCCAGTGTTGCTAGACAGTCCCGAATGTGTGGCTCTGAGAGCCAATATGAAAGGAGATTGACTAAATAGCCGATTCCAGCATATTCGTAAGAATAAATCGGTTAAAGCTCATGGGGTTGTGTAAGAAGAATCAGTTATCATTATGAATATCATTGTTTAAACAAATACTAGTCACTAGCAAAAAGATATCAATAGTAATTAGTTCATGCTAAGCCAATGACTGCAAGTAACCGAACCCCTTTTTATGAAAGAAACAATTCATCATCATTCAACCATTTAATAGAGATAAATCTAATGAACATATTAGATCTCATCTATTGCTATGACCAGTGGGGCATGAGGCAGAATCATGCAGGCCATAGAAACAACAATAGACTCGATGACCCTAACTTATTACTAATATCAGTAGGGCATGAGGCAGAATTATGTAGACCGTAATATAATAATAAGATCATGGGGCTAACACATCTTTCAACCTATCTCTACTTCAATGATCTCGTGATGCGAACTATTCGTGAAAGTGCTCGATATTGGCTAAAACAGCCGATTCAGGCATAATGCACAGTTAAGGTCGTGCCCTCTCAGGAACAGATCTACCAAATAATGGTCCCCACTCCACGGCGCTAACAATGGGGGTGTGAGGTAGAATCACATAGGTCATGATAATGGGCCATGGAACAGTTTTCACTAGCCAATAGATCTACTCAAGATCAAACACGCCTTAACTGCACACTATGCATGATCAAGATTGACATAAAACAGCCGATAAAATATAACTCATCGTTTAAAGTGCAGATTAAATCGGTTTAGACTAACAAACAATGAGTTAACAAAGATGTAAGGCTGATTTAGATCAATCCCAATCGAGCGAAGTGATATTACTGTAATTAAATAAACAATGGAAGCAATAAGCAATATCGATAACTTAATGAATCTATCCGAAGGAACGCCACCCTTAGATAGAGTCAATAACTTGACCTTAATCTAGTTCGAGCAGTGGAAGTCAACCAGATCGATGCAGCCATACTTGAACTAGACAAGAGTCGATAACTAACTCATAACAAAGTTGTAGTGGAGGTTGACTAGATCGATGCAGCTGTACGAACAGAGGTATAAGCCATGATGGTACTTACAGACAAGCAGTGGAGGTCGACCGGATCGATGCAGCCATACTTTCTGAAGAACTCGCCGAGATCTACTCTACTCCTATTCCTAAGGGGTGGCTAAAGCCGAAAAAGTAAATAACTTGTATTTGATTGATTGTGTTTTTTTACAATAGCTGGGGTTTGGTATGTATACCCAGAGCTTAAAAACGAATCCTACTCGAGTACGACTCGGTACAATCTTTGGTACAAAGAAAACATTCCTATTTTAAGGTAACTTGGACTCTAATCTTTGTCCTTTTCTAGAGTCCGATATGTATTTTCTCGATGCCAATCATATCTCATCATTGTTATCTGCTGACACCATTTAGAGAGAACCGATCCCAATGTCGCATTCAACCCGACAGATATCAATCCTTACTCAATCAACTCCTTGATTGGCATAATCTTGGAAGCCTGCTCTCTTCTCCCAAATTTTGGTGTAAACACATGCCCCCAATTTTGGGATAAAATGATTTTATCCTAAAATTCTAGTTCATTGGTTTGCCATGCCGCAACTATACTATCCCAAGATATATGCACGACTCCTGACTTTCTAGCCTGAGTTTTATATAACATCCTAACAGTATCTTTTGCAACCTACTTGGCCTATTCGCTTTCTCCTTCTTCCTCAAGCCAACTTTAACAGCCGACGCCGTCATTGCTAAGGCCCCAAACCCTAGCAAACCATCTATTCTAACAAGCCGTCATCCAAGTGATCCTCGCTAGATTTAAACCAATTTTCGACTGTGATGGCGACCATCGACCATGTCCCTAAGGTATGTCTCCAAGTTTCCATTCTCCAATTATCAGCCGCTACCTTGTATTTCTTTTCTTCTCAAACTTATTTCGTCCGATTTCTTAGGAAATGAGGAACAAAATCTTGATTCCATCAGCCGTTATCCCCAATATCTATTTTCTTGGGCCTATGGGTGATCCCAATCCATTTGATTTCATTCGCTAAGAAACTAACCAAATCCCCTTCAAATATTCTACAGTGGATTTGTCTTCTTAGAATACCAAAACTCTCTTCAGAAATTGGCCAAAGATGCCTAAGGGATGGAGAAATTGGTTCCGTAGGATGTCCGAGAAAAAGGGTGGAGATTGGGAACTTTATGATCTAAATCAATACTTGACTCTTTCATTGTCCAGGATGGAGAGGAACGACACACATCTGATTGTTGCATCTTATTTCTGGTCCAATGCCCTAAATGCTTTCATCTTTGGTCACGGCCCAATGACCATCACCCTAGCCGATGTTTACATGTTGACCGACCTCAGGATAACTGGATCAATGCAACCTTATGAGTACTTGAGTGCTGGCTCTAAGAAATTAGCCAAAAATAGCATACTGCATAGGATGGGCCAGTTACATTCAGAACCACGTTGAAGACAGATAGCTGTCAGTGAAAGGGAATACGTGGCTTTTCTGAACATGTGGTTGGAAAAATTTATTTTTTATGGGTTATCTTGTGTTCCAACCTACAATCACAAACTCATGGCGGAGCACCTAGCATTAGGCAAGGATATCCCTCTTGAAAAATATCTGCTAGGAGCTGCTTATCATCTAATGTACTAGGTGGCTGCTCAATTACTGAAGAATGAACCAGTGCATATTGTCAGTGGCCCCTAGTGTCTAATACAATTGTGGCTTAACTTGTATATGCATAAGTCTATGAGGCTTGATCTAAAAAACCTGAGTTTCCCTTCTTCCAATTTTGATGAAGAATATAGAGGTGAAGAAGGAAGAACTCGGCAGTGCATGAGCTATGGTGAGGCTGCATCGGCCATAACAATTGATTTCGATATTGGCCATCTCTTCAAGAAGTTTTGCAAAGGATTTGATGTAGACTTCCTGACTTGGCTACCATATGATGATGAGAGTGATGAGCTATCCTTCCCATTCAAGTTTTGATTTGAGTCAGGCTGTTCGGACGATGTGGCGGCTATAATCTTCAATTCTTTCGTCAAGCCCTGTGTTCTTCTAGTCGAGTTTTGTCATGGTCATGGCAAAATGGCCATAGGCTCTTTTATTCTAGGCAATCTTCTAACTATGAGTTTTACAACCCATCCTTTGAAGCTCATCAGTTTGGTTTTGGTCAATTGCCTCCTCAGCTATTCTTCAAGGACATACTGAAGCCTCGGGAAGATATCAGTGAAGTGTTGGAAGCTAACAGAGTTTTTCAACTGGGATCAGATCTCCCTTCCCTCTGTTTGCATGATTGGATTAGAGTCAACCTTTCTTCCACTCCCTTGTGGCAAGAATGGCGCTCCCATCTTTTCTGTGGATCGGTCCATCCTTTGTGTATATCCATGGATGGAAAATTTACTTCTGACAGAGAGGTAATTTGCTACTTCTCTTCAAGAAAACTACTTGACGAATTCCTCTGTTTACTGTCCTAATCGACCTTTTCAGGATGTTGAATTCAATCCTCTGAGCTTAGATAGGAAAGGGTGTCCTATAGATTACCAGTCATCGTGCCCGGTTTTGAGAATGGGATCATCTGCACCTTCACTGAAGAAATTGATGAAAACCCCTGCTGCCCCCATAATTGTGACATATCAATCTTCAAAGCACAAGGTGGTCTAAGGGGCAACCTAGAAAACCACTACTGGGAAGAGACTCCATAGAACGAGACCATCAACTGCTCAGGTAAATAGTTCACCTCCTTCTCAAAATGATATTCACTTGCTGACTTCATCCCTTCACAGCTATTGAGCATTGCATCCCAACCTGTTCTGGGTGCAGAACTGCCATCCTAGGCATTTGACTTAGCACCAACTAAACTCCCATCGGCTATACCATGAAGGGAGCCGATCTCGGTTGAAATAACTGATACTTCCACAACAGTAGAAAATGTTAGTTTTATCTTCGATGCTTACCGGGGTATTTCCTTTAACTTCCTTCATTCAGTCTTCTACCCTTCATCTAATTTCTTGCTATGCTAGATACGTCCTGATGAAACACCTATGCAAGATCGAGAGCCTGATAGTCCACTCAACAACCCTGTCGATGTTGAAGGTGGCCTTGTTGCCACCAACACTCAGACTATTGATTCCCTAGTCCGGCAAACAACTGATGGCGAGGGAGTTATTTGTTCAATTTATTTCTCTATAGTAAATATGAACTAAAAATCTTCTGATGTTTGCAGATGCCGATGTTGAGATTTCTAAGCCGATTCAACCATATATTACTAGTGTATCGTCAGCTATTCCTTCCCTTCAAATAGAGGCTACCATAGAAAAGGTGTTGTACCTCATTTTACTTGTTCATTCTATTATAAACAGATCCAATCCTTCTAATCAAGTTTTCCCTACATAGGCACTCGATCCTCTAGCTCAGAGCTACTCTTTCAATCTTGAGGAATATTTTGATGAAGATGAGATCCGATCGTCAACCACTTCCTCTAGCGAAGCTCTGCCGAAGGAGACCAGAAATCGACTAAGAAACATACTACCAATATTTGAGAGGAATATAGCCGATTTGGTCCAAGATACTGATTCAACGTAGAGAGTCTTCTTGGCTATTAGGGGTGATCCATCCTCAGCTCTCTCTAGAGTCTTGTCATCTTTGTCTATCTTTGAAGACCAGGCTTTGGAGGTGAAAAAGACTCAGAGAAATTTGTCCAATTGTGAAGCCCTACTGGCCAGGGGGAACTCCAACAGGCAAGAGGGTAAAGAGCTAGCGTAGTTGATTGATGACTTGAAGAACTCCTCCCTTAGGGCCGATCCAGAGTTGTCCCAATTGGAAATCAAGCGTGCAAAACTTGAGAAGGAGCTAGAAAACATGAAGGCTGCCATTGATCATTGCAAGTCCACTCTGGCCCAAATACTTGATGCCATTAAACAGAAGAAACATGCATTGTTGGCCAAGGTGAAAAAAGGCAGAGCCATCCAAAGCAGCTTTGAGAGCGCTCCTGGAACAGCCAAAGAATACGAGCAAAAGATTGCAGAAGCTGATGCTATCCGGCTAGTACTAAAAGTCATCCAGGATGTCCTAAACCTGTAATCTATATGTCAACACATGTCTCATGTAGGATCAATGATAACTATATCTTTGTTGCCTTGTCGCATTTCTCGTTTCGGCTAAAGAGCTGATTTGAAAATAGCCGACTTCATATTTCCAATCTCAATCCAATTAAGTCCGAAAACCTGGCTTTACCAAGAGAGCCCTTTGATTTTTCTACCCTCAGTCGCCCAACGCTGTATTCTCATTGGCATCAGTGAACTGGCGCTTCGCCTTCTATTAATTGTGGTTCCCTTTTGTGCGCCTCGAGGCGTCCGCCTCTTCGCTTTATGTCTTCAAATACCAGCGGATCGCCTTGGCCTCGAACACATCTCCATTCACAACTATTCCTTTGCTCCTCTTTGCCTGCTAAAACCCTATAGTGGTTTTCTTTCTCCCTTCCATAGATCCAATCGTTCTTCATGGCCAACGAGGACAACCGAGGCAAGCGCGTGGTGGAGGAAATCCTAGAGGAGAACATGCCGATGAACCAGCGTCTCCGACATATGAGGTGAGATTGACATTTCTTGTTTATGTTAATGAACTACTCTGACTCGCCTATAGGTTTGTTGTGAATAACAATCTCTGTCCTCTTTCTAGGGTTGGTGGCCCTTCTGACGCTGCATCTTCCATGCCGGCCTCGTTGTCGGACTCCTCCGATTCGTACAACGGCGATGATGCCTGGCGCTTTCTCCGAGAGTGGAGAGCAACCCAAAACCATTACTCTGAAGTGACTTGGGAGAATGGCCAACTTGAGATCTATCTTGGGGTCTCTCAAGCGGCCCTTCATGCTATCGAAGAGGAGGCCAGTGCCGTTCAGGCATGGCTGGCTGAATCCAACACCAAGGTGGCAGGTAAGATGAACTCCATGAATGCTTTTACTCCAACTTCCACTATTTTTTATGTTGAGATTCCTTCTGTCTTCTATGATCATCAGCCCTGATAGTGTAGTTGGAGTCTTTCCAACTAGCGGCGAACATGGCCATGGATGCTGTCAACACTCGGGGTCCCCTCATTGATGCTCGCCTCCATGACGTTCCAACCCGCATTCAGGAGATCGCCCTTCATAGCGTTCGTCATGGTGCGGTGATGGCGCTGACCACGACGTAGGTCTAGACTAGGTATGAGCTCCACTCCATGGAGACTGGCTTCCCAATAGGTGATAGCCCTGAGGAACATGAAGACCTGCTCGAAGAATTCATCATGGCAGCGGAAGCCATAGTGGATATCACATCCACTCAAGACGTGGTGAACAAGGTCTTCGATTAGGTTGTATTTAGGGTGAACTGATGAATGAAATCTTTTGCTTTTCCATGATTGCCTTAGTGCAATACCCTTATGTATGACTATTTTTGCTTTTTTTGCTCTATAGGCGATACATATCGTATCAACTTTTATTATCTTTGAAGATTTTCATTTTTTGAACTAGAGGCGATACCCTCCTGGTACCAGCTATCAGAGCCGAGAATGAATCGGCTATCGAATGTTAATCAGATGTTAGGATAACATCTCACAGAACTTTTCATACCAAAGGTTAGACGATTGATCAACCTAGGTCAAGTATCCTATTAAGCGAAATAGAACTTCTTTAAGAAATCCATTAACTTTGAATCGCACTTATAATTTGACTCAGCATCCACATATGTCGGCCTAAACCCATCTCTTGGACTCAATGCTTATCTTTCCTTAATCCAATGGCCGATGTGAAGCCATGACTTTTTACTAAAACAAACTCTTAGAGCCAATTGCTTGCATCGGCTGTTGGCTTTCATTGTTGCTTCCCATGGCTTACTAGAAAACATTCAAAGTCTCCTAGTTCCCAAAAGACTAGATCGGCTGTTGTGATGCTCACGGACTCATCAGCGCGAACCAGTTCGACATTATCTCCATGCCATTGAATCAAACACTAATGCATGGTCAATGGTATACAACAGTTCGCATGAATCCAATCATGACCAAGGAGCAAACTGTATGACCCTTTTCCATCGATGACGAAGAATGTGGTGAGCAGAGTCTTGCTTCCGATTGTTAGTTCAACGTTTATTGCCCCTCGGGTCTTAGACGTATTACCTCCGAAGTCCTTAAGCATCATGTGAGTTTCTATCAGATCTCCTGGTCCTTTGCCAAGCTTACAAAAAAGTGGTGTAAGGCATAAGATTGACAGAAGCACCTCCGTCCACCAACATCTTGTTCATCGGCTTCCCATCAACAAGACCTTTCATATATAAAGCTTTTAAGTGCCGATACTCGACTGGTGTGTCAAATATTGCTTGCTATACAACCGTTAACTTGGCAACTATCTCCTCATACTCTGATTCATCAAAATTCGAATAAACTCATTGATCTACCAAAGCTCTAAATTCTGATGGCAACAGAAAAGCCATTTGAATATTAGCCGATGGTTGCTTTCTATCGGCTGTTTGCTTGGTACGCCATACTTGAGGTTTACTGGATGCCTGAGCTTGTTCCACCTCTTTATTCCTTAGGAGTTGCACCCTTCTCGTTTGGCTTCTTGTTAAACCTCCTAGACACCATTGGCCTTTCTGCTAAACATATTTTCTTTCGTTGCCTCCCTCTTCATAATTAGCCCAGTCTTGGTCAACAACTCTTTTTCCTAGCCGATTATGATCACTTCCATTTTTTAAACACCAATCCATGTTATTATGATGATATGCATCTTGAGTATGGATAGACCGGCGGTTGGTTTGAGATTGCCTAAACTCCTAATATTGATTGCTACATTCTAGACAATTATGTCTGGTAGGCAACTTCAAACCTTTATTCTAGCAATGTCTAAAGAAAGGACAATTCCAATGTAATTCGGCTTGTTTCCTTTCATACCTCTCTTCTTTCAGTTGATGCTGGTATGCTTGATCCTTTAACCAACACTAATAATCCTTTTCTTTCTACCGCTACCACTTATCCAATAGAATCTAAGATGTAACTTGTGGCTTTGTTGTCCCTACTTTTGATGTCTCCCCCTGCTTGTATCGGCTCTTTTGCTTAGCACGATGTCTTTTGATCTCTCTGTACTCGTCAGCCGATATTTGCATCTTGGGATCGACTGTTCTAGCTTCTTTTGATTTGGTTGATGTTAGGACCTTAGTCTTTCCTTTGAGTAGCCCAGCATCAACCATGTTTTGATCTCCTGGGAAAGGATTATCATCAACTTTCATTTTCTAAGGCGTATCAAATTTGAGACTCCCTTGCTGAATAGCCCTCTGTATATGCTGTCGAAAAATTCTGTATTCGTTGGTGGAATGAGAAGTAGCATTATTGAACTTGCAGAACTTCTTATTCTTAAACTAATCAGGGGGCAACATGACATGACCATCGAGCAACTTGATCTACCCTTTCTCAAGTAAGAAATCAAAGAGCTTATCTGATTTGGTGACATCAAAGTCATAGCTATCCTCGACTCCTCTTCCCCAAAGATTTGACACCATTACTGTCTTCTTGCCCCAATTCCATTCAGCCGCAACAACCTCTTCTTTGTCATCTTCATAGCCATCATCGGTTGTGTATGGATCATAAGCTTTAGCTACTGTGGTACTTTTCTAAAATTGGGTATCTCTACACATACTTTAGAATTAACTATTGAGCGCTACCACTCGTTGAGCCAATTGACCCAAGTTATCAAACTCTTGTCCCAGTAGCTTTTCTTTTCACATTGGCAGCATTCCTTGAACAGCTAAAGCAGCTAGTTGATCATTAGCCAAGTTTAAGGAGAAGCACAAGTTCCTAGTTTCTCGGAACCTCTAAAGAAATTCAGTGCCCAATTCATTAGTCGTTTGTCTTATAGTTGTTAGATCGGTAATCTTCTTTTCTCTAGTTCTAGTGTAAAAATATGTATGAAACTTCTTCTCTAGGTTAGCCCAATTGGCAATAGAATTGACTGGTAGTGATGAAAACCAAATGAAGGCTGACCCTAATAAAGACAAGGAGAAGAAACAAACTCGATGGGCATCCTCAACTGATGCTTCACCCAATTGTGTAAGATACCGACTGATATGTTCTATCGTGCTTGTACTATCTTGGCCAATGAACTTAGCAAATTCTAGGAGCCTGTAATTTGTGGGAAGAGTGACCAAATCATACCATTCTAGATATGGGCGTTTGTACGAAAAGGTCAGCCCTTTTGGCTTCAGACCGAATTGATTTTTCATCATCTCGGTCACCCTCAACAATAATTCATCAGCTTGCGGATTTGGATTCCTCTGCACCTGCTGACCCATCTATGGATTGAAATCCTATGTGCCTTGATATCCTGGATTTGGCATCATGTGAAGGGTGTTATAATCTTTGTCATAGTGATACCCTTGTGGAATCTCGATTTGTTGGGTCCTTTGCTGGCTTGCTGCTTGAAGTCTCTGATTGTAGACATAAGGATCTATATCTCTATGGATCCTTTGAATTGATGGTGCTATTTTTTGAGCCGATGACAGTACATGGCCTGATGTGCCAAAATTGATCACCTAGTTCTGACTTTGCTCCACCGGCTGTTGCACATGCTGTACTGATGGTCTAGGATTGTACTATATCCGATTTGCAGTAGTCACTTGAGTTTGTTCAGATGAACCCTAAACTGCCTGGACACCACCATTACTAGCCGGTGCTACTTCTTGATGGCTAGTATCGACTTGATTAGTCCCTTAGGTCGACAGATCTAGAATGTTGTAATAAGCCAGCCCACCTTGACCAACTGGAAATCCATGAATCGCCTCTCTCATGGCATTGTGGAATATGTCCAAGAAAGCTTTGTTATGGCTTGATATGGCATCACGAACCGATTTGTCTACAACTTCCTTAAAGGAACGACTATCTTCGTCTTCAGTTGTATCCGTCTACCCATGTAATAGAACTCTTGGTAGTGGAAATTTTTGAACAATTGTGTTGTCATGTGTTTTGGTGTAGGACAACAAACACTTGTTCTAAAACTCTTCTATAGCTTTGCTGATGATACCCTTATCCCCATCAGGTAGATCTTCATAATGCAGCATAAGGATGTCATTGTTGTTGTGAACTACCATAACATCTGTGGTGTCCCACCAGCCGTGCTAGAAATGCGTGTCAACACTAAATTTTGTCCCATGCCAAGGACACATGAGCAAGCCAGAAGGGACCGCTCGATGGAGCTAGAGATCCTCCTAGCTTCAGTGCAAGGGTGGTCAATTCGACACACTCCTCCTGAGACGTGCTAGTTAATTTGACCCTGTAATTGACAAGGAGAGAAAGCCTATCAATAATTAAGGGCAGAATATGTCAATGTTGCCAAACAGTCCTGAATGTACAGCTTTGAGAGCTAGTATGAAAGGAGATCGACTAAATAGCCAATTCCAGCATATTCGTAAGAATAAATCGGTTAAAGCTCATGGGGTTCTGTAAGAAGAATCAGTTATCATTATGAATATCATTGTTTAAACAAAGACTAGTCACTGGCAAAAAGATATCAACAGTAATTAGTTCATGCTAAGCCAATGACTGTAAGTAACTGAACCCTTTTTATGAAAGAAATAATTCATCATCATTCAACCATTTAATAGAGATAAATCTAATAAACATATTAGATCTCATCTATCGCTATGACCAGTGGGGCATGAGACAGAATCATGCAGGCCATAGAAACAACAATAGACTCGATGACCCTAACTTATTACTAATATTAGTGGGGCATGAGGCTGAATTATGTAGGCCGTAATACAATAATAAGATCATGGAGCTAACACATCTTTCAACTATCACTACTTCAATGATCTCGTGATGCGAACCATTCATGAAAGCGCTCAATATTGGCTAAAACAACCGATTCAGGCATAATGCATAGTTAAGGTCGTGCCCTCTCAGGAACAGATCTACCAAATAATAGTCCCCACTACACGGCGCTAACAGTGGAGTGTGAGGCAGAATCACACAGGCCATGATAATGGACCATGGAACAGTTTTCACTAGCCAATAGATCTACTCAAGATCAAACATGCCTTAACTGCACGCTATGCACGATCAAGATAGACATAAAATAGCCGATAAAACATTACTCATCGTTTAAAGTGCAGATTAAATTGGTTTAGACTAACAAACAATGGGTTAACAAAGATGTAAGGCTGATTTGGATCAATCCCAATTAGGCGAAGTGATATTGTTGTAATTAAATAAACAATGGAAGCAATAAGCAATATCGATCACTTAATGAATCTATCCGAAGGAATGCCACCCTTAGATAGAGCTGATAACTTGACCTCAATCTAGTTCGAGCAGTGGAGGTCGATCGGATCGATGCAGTCATACTTGAACTAGACAAGAGTCGATAACTAACTCATACCTAAGTCATAGTGGAGGTCGACCGGATCGATGCAGCCATACAAACAGAGGTATAAGCCATGACGGTACTTACAGACAAGCAGTGGAGGTTGATTGGATTGATGCAGCCGTACTTGCTAAAGAACTCACCGAGATCTACTCTACTCCTACTCCTAAGGGGTGGCCAAAGCCAAAAAAGTAAATAACTTGTATTTGATTGATTGTATTTTTTACAATAGCTGGGGTTTGGTATTTATACCCGAAGCTTAAAAACGAATCCTACTCGAGTATGACTCAGTACAATCTTTGGTACAAGGAAAACATTCCTATTTTAAGGTAACTTGGACTCTAATCTTTCCCCTTTTGTAGAGTCCGATATGTATTTTCTCGATGCCAATCATATCTCGTCATTGTTATCTGCTAACGTCATTCGGAGAGAACCGATCCCAATGTTGCATTTGACCCGGTAGATATCAATCCTTACTCAATCGACTCCTTGATTGGCATAATCTTGGAAGCCTGTGAGTTCCCGCGCTCTTCTCCCAAATTTTGGTGTAAACACCACCCCGATGACAATGCGCAGGAGGTCATGCTCATCGCTCTCGGCAAGCTCCGTGCCTAGCCCAGTAGAGATGCTCTCGGCCTCTAGCCTTCGGGCCATCATAGCTCCAAGATCCACCTGGAGGGAGCTGACCCCCTGACGTGCCTCATCGTGCTCTCGGATGGCCTAGTCGCGCTCCTCACGAACCATGCTGTGCTCCGAGCAAAGTCTTTCTATGGTCTGGCGTAGCTCGTCTCACTCCCTATGCAGCCGGCCAATCACCTCGGCATCCAGATTCGCCCTCTGCTGCAGGGTCATGGACCTTTCCTTGGCTTCCAGTTTGAGATCTCGCTCTATCTCTAGCTCGGCCAGGAGGCCGATGGCCTGCTGGCAGGCCTTGGCATCCTTTTGGAGCAGCTCATCCTGCTCCTTTCGAACCTTGGCGGCTGCCTCCTTGTCCTACTGCACCCTCACCGATAATCCTAGAACATCCCATGGACCTCCTCCACGTCCTGGCGTGCCTTGGCTTCCCACTGTTGGGTGGCAGCAAGCTAGGCACTCACATCTCCGTGCAGCCGGGCCTCCTTGGTGAGGCAGTCCCATTCCACCTTCTACTCATGGAGGAACTAGGATTTCTCCTAGCTATGAGCAATGAGGGACTGAAAAGAAGACCAATATCAAAAATACAAAAATACAAAAATACATGAAGAAAGAAGGAAGCGAGAGGGAAGATCAAGTGGATACCCGGGCAGTGGGAATGATGACGTCATGCAGGACGCCCCTGGCCAGGCTCAAGGCATCCATCATAGCTGAGAACCCAACATCAAGACTCGCCTGCTCTATGCTCTCGGTAGCATCGTCGAGCGAGAAGAGAGTCGATGTTGGGTCTTGAGGAGCCATCCACTAGAGCGGCAGATCACCCCATGCGGGCGAGCAGCTACCCCCTGACATCAGGGCCGAGGGCGACCCCCACTGATCCTCTCCACCACTGCCATGATGCCCGAGGACCCTCTGGCCATATCCCCCTTCGTCTAGCCCACCTCAGGCACCGTCGCCTGGGCCATCGGTAGCATAGATTGTGCCGCTCCTTCGGACACCACCATGGCTACGTTCGATGGTGCTTGGCTTGTCACATTCATGGCCACCTTTGCTTGTGACACCGGGGCCTCGACTTGTGGCACCACACCCACCACGGAAGGCACCACAAGCACGAGCGGTGGTTCCATCCACTCCAATGTTGGTGGTGGAATCACCTCCGCCGCCATGTGCTTCGGTGACCCCCGAGGATGCTTCTTCAGCCCTGGTGCCTAATTGACCCACCGAGGGCACATGCACCACCACAGGCGGCATCTGACCAGCCGATGAGGCCGCAACATCAGCTTCACTCCTGCCTAAAACAGGAGCGATGTCGGGCGACAACGCTCATCCCGCCTGAAGAGCAACGCTCTTCTTGGGTGCCAATGCCAAAGAGCAGCCCCATCTCAAGATTCTGCAAAAGTTAAAAGGCATAGGTCACACTAAAAAACAAAAAAACAAGAAAAACAGAGGAATCAGTGACTTACGCTAGCGCTATTGGGCGGTGGGATTGTCTTGGGGATGAACCCCTAGTTTCCTACTCCAATTCGTCTGGGCAGGACCGTTTTGAGCCTGCCCCCTGCTCATGGGTAGAGGGGCTCATCTCCCTTGCCTTCGTGGGCACGATGGCAGGGCCACCCTCTCTATTGGCACCTTGGGCATGGCGATAGATCCACCTGCCCCCATCAGCTCATGGGGCGCGGCAGTAGAGCCACCCCCCTCCATTGACACCTCGGGCGTTGCGGTAGATCCACCCACTCCCACTGGTCCTGAGGATGGGCCGATGGTTTGGCTTGTCTCTACTGGCCTCACGGACTCACTCCCCCCCACATGGAACAGGAAGGGTCCTTACATGGATGAGTGGGTACCTGTTAGTGAATCCTCGCCCTCTAGGACATCCTACTCCATGTCTGCAACTACCTCGTCATTGTCATCATCATCGTCTTCACTATCTATCTCCTCTCCTTGCTCCTGTGCCTGCTGTTTCTTCTTTCACTCGAACTCCTTCGTCTTCCTCTACCACTTGGCTATGGCACGGTTGGCCAATGCCACGAACTTGTCCTTTGGTAGTGGAGCTAGGCAATCCATAAAAACAAGCTTCTTTGGCTGGTCCTACTTTCCCAATGTCAGCACCAAGGGGTCAAGAATTCAAGTAAAAAGGAGGCACGGGAAAAAGAACTTACGAAGTCGATGAATCCCGGTTCTAGCCACATTGGGGGATGCCACGACACCGGATACATGAAATCAAGGATGACGTCGGTGTTGTCCTTCGATGGCTCCATCGCCTTCTTGATGCGCTGCACCACTTCGAAGGGATGAAGCACTTCATCGACAAGCGTTGTCCATTCAAGCGACGCTCCAGGCACCATCTGGTGCAGTGGAAGCACGCGTGCCATTAGCGGTGCCACCCTCCTCATGTGGTAGGTGCCGATGATCCTAGACCCCTTCATGCCCCTCTCCTTTAGAATTTGGAGGGCAGTGAGATGGTCCTTGATCTTCTTCTTATCTTTATCCGGGACACCCCACTTCCATGACTCTGGGACCTCCTCAATGATGTGCCTAGAGAACACTGGCAAGGAGGTGGCAACGTCATCTTGACGTAAAACCAATGCAAATGCCACCCCTTGTTGGAGGTCGACAGACGCATCGATGGGTATTCGTTCACCCATCTGTTATGAAGATGAATGCCGGCACATCCCATCAGCACGCTCAGCTCTTGCTTCCTGGCCGACTTCTTCAGAAAGTTGACGACAAAGAGATACCACCATAGGTCAAAGTGGGGATCAATCCCCAAGAATCCCTCACATAGGGTGACTAACGTCGTAATGTGTTGGCCCCTATTGGGAGTAAGGTGCTGCAACTCCACCTTGTAGTAATCCAATAGCCATCGAAGGAACTTGTGGGTGGGGGTGAATCCCTGCTCGTGAAAACGAGCGAAGGACACCACGTAGCCTTTAGGCGGCGATGACTCGTCCTCATCATCGGGCAGCCGCCACTCCTCGGTGGCGGTTAGTGGGCAAAGGAGACCACGATGAACGAGGCCCTCCAGGCACTGAGGGGTGATGTCAGATCTACACCATGGCTTCATTGAACAATTAGGAGGGGGGTGTATGTGAGCTTGACGGCGGTTGCGATGTGGGTGTGGAAGGCTCAGGTGATTAGCGGTGGAGGTTGTAGATGCAAAGGTGAGGAGGCAAAATACGGAACCCTAGGGGCGAACCCCTTGGTTTTATAGGGGCAATGGATGCGAGAAGGGCAACCACCCACATAGGTCTCCGAGCCTGCCATGATACACCACCACATCATGTTGCAGGATATGCGCCCGCGATCCCTATCATTTCCCACCAAAATTGCACCGGATGTTTTGCCTTCCCGAGCAGACCATGACTCTTTTCCCACAGAGGGGATATGTGTCAAAAAAGTATTTCTCCAGCCCACCTGGGCCTAGGAGTTTGAGGGCTGGCCCAACAGTTTTGATAGCTATCCCAATGAGGGATGGGCTCGCGAACGGCCAGAACTCAGGCACACGAGCCTCAAGGGAGCCTCGATCCGCAATTGAGTCCCAACCGAGTTGACCCTAGATGAATCCCCGTGAATGGGATACTAGGGTTTCCTTTAAGCTATCCAGTTGTCAAAACACCAAATCTCATAGTCATACCTACGATGGGTCCAAAATACCCCCCCGAGCGATTCTATTCGAATCACCTAGGGGCTCGGGGGCTACACCCTACGGGTGCGCTCTTGCGCACACTTTGGCGAACTGAAATACCCCCCTGGGCGATTCTATCCAAATCACTCAAGGGCTACACCCTATGGGTGCACTCGCGCGTACCCTCTGGCGAATCGAAATACCGCCCGGGCGATTCTATCTGAATCACCTAGAGGCTCAGGGGCTACACCCTACGGATGCACTCGCGTGCACCCTCTAATGAATCAAAATACCCCTGAGCGATTCTATCACCTGGGGGCTCGGGGGATACACCCTACGGGTGTGCGCGCGCACCCTCTAGCGAATCAAAATACCCCCTAGGCGATTCTATCCGAATCACCCGGGGGCTACTGTTGGGAACCTAATACCGGGGTACCCAATGAGGTGGAACTAATAACCATCGAATGTTAACGCTTTTGGTTAGACAAGAATGCTACTACACTTCTTGCCCAAACAACGGAAGATTGGTTCCACCTCGTCTGACCCCCAAGGGCTAGACTATGCCTTGCCCAACTGCTGAGGGCTGGCTCTACCTCGCCCGATGGCTGAGGACAGGCTCTGCCTTGCCTGACGGCTGAGGGCAGGCTCTGCCTTGCCCGACGGCTAAGGGCGGGCTCTGCCTCGCCCTATGATTGCGCTCTGCTCCTTCATGATGACGAGCACGAGGTAAGACGGGACATTCGAGTCAACCGTAGTACTGAGCACCATACCCTGCACGCCTACAGAAAGTTACCATCAGGATACGATGGGACAGGCACATTAAGCATTCCAGGCATGGTAGAGTCCGAATAGTGTTGTAGGCACCGACTTTGGTCCTACAGTGTTGTGGGCACCGCCATCAGCCCTCGGGCGCAGATCCTAACATGAGCGTATGACAACCACTACAATCTAAGAGGGAACTCACATCATCAACAGCAATAGGTGTAAAGTCATTTCCCCATCTACTCTTCGCAGAGTCATGGCTCAGCACCCTAACACACTGCACCATCTACCGGGGGAGGATGGGACATGACCACTTGCTGAAACAAAGCCAGAGCTCGGCCCTATCAAGATCAGCAAAACATGCTATCCCTGGCGTGGTCTGCCATGTCAGCATGGTAGGCTCAGGGAAAAGGAAGACCCGGCACCTTCGAAGGACCTTCTCTACCTTTGGTTTTTTCCTCTTTCTCCCATCTGTAACTCCTACCCCCCTTGGTCTATAAAAGAGAGGATAGGACACCTCGCTAAGGGGACGGATCAATTCCACAGACAACACATAGCCAAGCAGCAATTGAGCTCTTAGCATCCTTTTCGACGCTTCCATCAAAGACTTAGGACCCGTCCCTCTCTCGACCTTTTGTACCCCCTACTATGAACCTTTTTTGGTACTAATAACACGAGCAGCAGCAAACTAGATGTAGGGACATTCTGCCCAAACCAGTATAAACCTTGTGTCCTTTAGTACATCATCTGAGCCTAACATGCAATAAATATAAATTTACTAGTTGGTGTTTGTTCAAAACATCGACACTACCCAAATCCCCCTGGGTCCTCGACCCTACAGATGACAAGTAAAAGACTTAGGCACACCTGATGGCACAATGAACCACCACTTTAACTTAGGTCTAATTCCGATTATATAAGTTATATGAGTAGTTAAGCATAAAGTCAAGTGTGCTACTTTCATGACACACAAACTATAGACTAGTTTATATATCAAGATTACAACATAACAACTATACTCTAGTTCATAAGTATGATGTAAAATGAGAGCATGACTTTGGAAGAACTCATTTCTCTATTCATACCCAAAGGTCTCTTCTTCCAAGGAGCCAAGCTCTCCAAGGTAGCTTTGCCTTGCTCTAAACTACTAAAAGAAAGTAAAGCTACAACTAGAGAGTGAGGTGTTGCTCAATGTGGTGTGTGACAAATCCCAAATGGTGTGTATTGCAGAGGGGGGTACCCCTCTATTTATACAAGGAGTAGAGGCGGTGCAGTGGCTGTTCTTGGTGCATCCCTAGCTCCACTGCCTCAGCATGTCCACATGCCACCGCCAGAGCAAGGGGTGGTTGAGGAGCGCCGGCAGGGAGTCGGCCACCCCTAGGGGTCGACCGCCCCCTAATTGAGCCTCCTCGGTACTGCCTTCGCATGGAAGGCTGTGGGCTGGACTTGGATCACTCCTCGGTGGTGCTTTGGCACGGTTGAGTCGAGTTGATGGGCGTCTCTAGTGTTCCTTTGCACGAATCAGCGTCAGAAAGCGCCTTTTAGTGAATTATTCTATGTATTTGTGTTTGTGGCCTGCAAAATAATATCCTCCAAATACATGTGGAACTTGGTTAATAGTAAATGCATATGTGTTTAAGATTGTCAATTCCTCCTCTTTTTTATACCTTAGTTGGTGGTCGGATTTGATCGTTAATGACCACCAACAAGCACACATGACCAATTGATGGGGTAGGCATCGCCATGTCCGGTTTACACCAGATAGGGCATCGAACAGCCTGTCCGGTGTACCACCACAGGCATGACCTCATTTTTCTAGAGGCTGGCAATTTTGTGACTTAGCGAAATGGGGTTGCCAGACAGGCGGTTCGGTGCACCGCCATATTTTTTCAGAGAGGGAGGAAAGCATGGAAATGCATAGCCAGGGTCACCACCATGGTTGTTCGATGCCACCGGATAGGCTATCCAGTGCCACTAGCACCCGTTGGAATTCGACCGTTAGGGTTATCGGATAGGCTATCCGGTGTGACACCACCCTGTCCGGTGACCACGCAGAATCTGGCTCCAAGAGTCCAATGGCTCTGTTTGGAGTGTGGGCTATAAATAGATGGTTTGGCCATCCTTGGTCACTCTCTTGGCACCCCATACATTTGTGCAAACCCTTTGAGAGGTGAAAACTCACTCCACTCACTTTGACACTTGATTTCATCATTTGAGTGAGTTTGGAGAGCCTCTAGTGCATTGCTTAGTGTTCTTGCATCTTGTGGCACTATAAGAGCGCATTGGGCTGGTTGAATTCTTGTTACTCTTGGTGATTGCTGTCACCTAGCTGGTTCGGAGTTTGTGGGATCGTTGAGCGGCTATTGGCAATTGTTGCCAGCTCTGATCATGGTGATTGTGAAGGGTTCTTGACCTTGTCCCTGCGGGAGATCGCAAAAGGTACTCTAGTGGATTGCTCATGGTGTTAAGTTCCCTCATTTGTGTTGGTTCTTATGGCGCCCAAGTGTTGGGCTAGGCGTGGTGCCTATTAGTGCATGAACCACCAAGTGAACTAGCCGTCACAACGGGGACTAGCTTGCCAACAAGCAAGTTAACCTTAGGATAAATCATTGTGTCGGTTGGTATTCTTGGTATTCATTTGATTGACGCTTGCCCAATTTAGTTTGCACACTTCTACACTTGCCCTTTACATTATCTGGTTTATTTATTGTGTAGAGCTTATTAGTAGCTATGCTAGTTGAGTAGCTTAGTGTAATTAGTTGTAAAATTACTTCTTGCTAGCTCACTGGTGTTAGTGGTAGCAACTTAACCTAGTTGTTTGATTGATTGCAATAGAGACTATAGCAACTAGCATATTTGGTAGGTGGTTTGCCTATTTAGTAGAGCTAGAGAAAAATTGCTTAACCCATCTTATTGTCTAACCTTTTGCTCTAGTGGTTTGTAGAGTTTTTAATTTGTCTATTCACCCCCCCTCTAGCTATTTAGGACCTTTCAGCGGGGCACTCCACTGATGGCAACAGTGACCTTCTTTGACAACATGGGTTGCAACTGCATGACCATCAGTGATGTTGCCATCCACATCAACGCCAGCGACCGCCTCCACTCGATCTCACCATAGGACCTCAATGGCGTCAACTTCATGTTTGGTGAGATGCTCTATTTGCCGACCACGCTAGCTATACATGTGCCTTCCGTCATTTACCGTAAGATCCCTAGCTTCATCCTCCCCAATGCAAACAACAAGGTACGAGGTTTTGAGCAACCTCCACAGGCCAAGGAGAACATCCACCTCAACACTGGCATCTCCAGGGCAATACTCGTGCGAGCACAGCAAGAGCTTCACCCCATGCAGCCATAAACGCCCACCACTACTGGCTCCACAGCTATATCAACAACCTCCAATACTGCTTCAAATTCATTGTCAACGGCGACCACCGCAACCTCCTATCCATAGGAGTTCTCCCTGGCGACCTGCTCATCCACATTGAGAGAGTCCGTAGATCAGCACCACCACTGCGAAGTCTCAACAAATGGCTAATAATTTGGCTCAGGGATGAGCTGAGCAAAGATGGGGAGATGTCATGCTCCCAAAGCCTCATAGCGGGCCAAACGGGCTGATAGGAGCCCACAACCCAGCGGCGGCCGAGGCCACAGGGCGCGCGCGCACCATGAGAGGGCGCGACATAGCGTGGCGGCGGCCCTTTACCTTTACGTCACTTCGGATTCTAGATGATTTAGAAAACAGATAGATATTTAGGAAAAATAGATAGAGATTTTCCTAAATAGAGATATTTAGGAAAAATAGAAAAAAATGAGTTGAGATTTATTTGGAAAGAAGAAAGTTTTGTTTTAAGAAAGGAGAATCCAAATCTATAAGGACTCCTTGATAGATTGCTTGGTGTGCAAGTCCGCTAGGGACTATATATATAGGGGCACTGTAACTATTACAACTCAAGGAGATAGTAGAGCCTTGCTCTTTAAACAAATCTCTGCTCTCTCTTTCTCCTAGTGCCGCCACCCCTTCCCTCACGCCTGCACCCATGCCCATGCCGCCGCCTTCCTGCCACACGCCGGCAACAACCACCGCCACTACCTCGCCGCCCACTGGCCCTAGCCGCGCCACCCTAGCCGGCCACTCGATCAAGGCCGTGACAAAACGTGATCTAATTGGGCCTAAATTAGCAGCCTGGAATGAGCTTCTTCCTGGCATTGCTAATACTACGTTGACACAATAACAAGATGAGTTTCGCTGGAACTTGAACCAAAGGGCCATTTTACGGTGAAATCACAATATTTGGCTTTGATTCACCTAGAGGTTCCCAACTTAAACAAGATCATTTGGAAGATAAAAGGCTCCACTAAAGATAATTTTTTTCTTTGGTACCTTTGAATGGGAGTGATTCTAACAAAAGATAACTTAGCCAAACGTAATTGGTAAGGCAGTGAAAAGTGTTGCTTTTTCCATAAAAATGAGACAATTAGGCACTTTTTCTCTTAATGTCGTTTTGCACGTATGATTTGGGGCTGTATACATGTTGCTTTAAACCTTCCTTAACCTTGTAGTATTTCTCACATGTTCGGGAGTTGGCTTCGTGGGTATAGGAGGGATTTAAAACCTTTACTTCTGCTGGGGCAACAACTACTTGTTGGTCGCCTTTGTTATGCAGAAATGATTTGGTATTTGAAAAAACATATTTACTCTCTCTTGCATGTGGTACATTCGGTTATTCATCGGCTCCGCATCGGAAGTTCTCTGCGTGCTTTGATTGCGGCGGCATCGCAACACTTGATGCAAGCGGTGACGGTGTTTTTCTTCCCAGCACATGGGTGGTGATATAGTCTTAGGATTGATTGTCATTGGTGTTAATGTGTAAGGATATCCTTTTGTTTTTTAGCCTGTGTGCTTTTTAAGCCGGGAGTGAGATTGCAATTTTTATATCAACTCAGATATATTAATAATAAATTAATTAAATATTCCCTTTATATATATATATATATATATATATATATATATATATATATATATATATATATATATTTCTTCTTATCAAAGCAACGAGGTTTGGCCGCCAACCACGGTGTCCACGTCGCCCCAAATTCTCTCAGTCGTTCGATCTCACGTTTTACGGCTCAGATGGCTTGAAGCGGATTTCATCCTAAGCGGTTTCCCCTGCTTCTACTCGCCTTTTCTGGCTTCTCCTCAGCTTCTACTTGCCTTCTCCAGCTCCTCATCAGAATCCGACCAAACGAATATATTCGCACCTCCTGCTTCAGCTTCTACACGCTTCTCCTTTCCCCATCCTCTCTCCTCTTCCCTCTCTCCCCCAACGGGCGACGCCAGGCCGACAGTGGCTCGCGCCGGTGCCGACCCACGGCTGCAGCCGCCCTCACCCTCCTCCTCCTCCCCCTCGCCTCGACTCGGGCTAGCCGGACCCGTGCCGGCGATGCACCACGCGAAGCGGTGTCGGGGCGCCACGCTGCGCCGCCGCGCGTGGCCCACCGGCTGCCGCCGCCACCGGCCACGGCGCTGCGCGAGCGGGCCCTGCCATTGGCCGCCGGCGTGGGTCCCCCCCGGCGCGCCGACCTCCTACCGATGTTGCGAGCCTGCTCCTGTGCAACAGGCAACCCTAGGTGCCTCTCCGTCTCCTGATGTGTCGCTGCCTCTCCCTTCTCGTCTCAGATCGGGTGCCGTACCGGTGCGGGGAGCACTCCATGTGGCCAGATCGAACACCGCCCTAGCGCGGGCAGCCGTCAATGCACCCGTCGGCCTCCGCTACGGCCCCGCCACGGCCGCATCGGCTGTATGAGCACCCTCCGCTGACACGGGCGCACCCAGCGTAGCACGACCCCGCCTGCGTCGTCACCGGCCCCATTGACGTGACCAAAGCCAGTCCAGCTGCATCCTCTGCTCTATTTCGTCCTCCCTGACCTTACTTGGTCCTGCTACGGTAACTTAAAAAACCCTATAGCTCCTTTGCCATCTTATGTCTCTGATCCCTTGATTCTATTTTTATATGTATGCATGTAGTTTGCTTGCACATACGATTTATTTCTGTTCTCCAAAAAAATTTGAAAATGTCTCCCCTCATACCTTATGCATATATTGCTAATCTGGAAGGCACATTGTTTGCAGGTTTGGGACATTGATGCGAACAAACTATGTTATCTGCAACGTATTCAAAAGGCGGTCACTGCATTCTCTGAAAAGCTTGGCGTGTGACTATGTGAGTTAGCCCCATAGGAGATAGGAACACCTGTTAAATCAGTTTCTGCTAAAAAAGAGTAACGCAAAATTGTAGCATCTTAATTTCAGTGCTACGGTCTCAGGCCTAGCGATGGCTCATGAGTTATCGGCAAATGATAATAGTAGATAGAAAATGCATACATACCTGTGAATGCTGAAAGCATTATAGTTGCTTAAAGTATTCATTTATATGAAATTATAATTGCTTACAATAACCATTTATACTTCATACTACCATTATGAACAAAAACCGTATTCACAGGCAACAGCTCTCCTCCAGTCCTCGTCCTCCCGAATCCCGGCGCCCCACGGGTGCCAGTCGCATGGTGCCGTGGTGGAGAGCTGCTCATCGGCAGGGGGGCCTGTTTCTTATCCGGTTGCTGTACAGGTGGTGCTTATTTTCCTCTGATCAGTTTCCTCACGTTGAGTGATGAATTCCATGTGTTTGTGTGTGCATGCATATGTTTGCTGTATATTCTGTGCATATGCTTAGAATTGTCCTTTGTACAGCGGGTTCGTTGCTTGTTACCACACCGTGCTTTCTTTTGTTAGCTTATGTTTCATAGCGAATCGCTAGTTTCTATTTGTCTTACTCCGTGTGATCGTGCTGTTAGGTACATTCAAATATGTCCTGTCAGTTCGATCCGAGTTCCCGTGCCGTTTGCCCTGATTACCGTCCTGCTGCTCTATTCAGCGATGTGTTTTGTTCCTCGGTCATGAGGTTATCCATTATGTACTTTGGGTTTACCTAGCGCTACTGCTTCTGTTCGTCTCGGGCATTTTTTTTGTTTAAATCCTTTGCTTGAGAGGTCACGAATTGAATCTGGGCCATCAATTTTCGCACAGGCTATAGGATTGGATGAGATCTTGGCGAAATCTTGCTCCATTCTTCCTTCAGTTGGAGGTTCTTCCTGGGTTCATTGTTTAGTTCCAAGGTTGCATCTTCTTGGATCTTGATTCCTGGCAATTCCTATGGTGTTTATATCAGTTCTATTAACCTTACCTCCATACTTTGCAGCAATGGTGCGTTCAAATTGGCGTCATGGTGCCTCCTATGCTCCTTAAGTGAAGGTACAACACTGCAACCGCTCACTTTTCATCTCTTTTTTTCCTCATAATCGCAGTATACCTATTTGCAAATACAAAAAAAAATTAGCTGTACTAACATGAGCTAAGTCTGGTGGAAGTGACAACTAAGTAGGCATGGTTCTGCTTTTGTCGTTTGACAAAATAAACATATATTGAATTTTAGATCGCATCCTTAGGAATCAGGGAAGACGCTTACTTTTGGATGACATGAGTGATCCTATTTCTAACCGATGGCATGTTTGCCTCCATGTGTGCCATTTGTTGTTGGTTGTATATGCAACCCAACTTGGGCTTCAGTTCATGCTTTGGCATTCTAGAAATTTTTTGACAATTCAAGACTTCACCTCGGTACTACTATCTTCATCTTAAGCTATGTAGACATGGCTTTGCTATTTCTTTGCATAAACATAGGTATTGATTTACTCTCCTCGCATTTGACACATGAGCCCATCATGCATGTAACTGTTTGTTTCATAGACATATTGATTTCTTTCGCAAATGGTTCTTTTATCCGCCAAGCTTCTATTTCTGTACCTGTGTTGTATGTCACTATGGGCCCTTGAACTTTCTTCATTGTAATATATATACCATTCGTGGTGCCCTGAAATAACCATAAGGAACTGTGGAACAAAAGTTGATTATTAGATAAAGGTTGAAGAAGACATGAATTTCCATGTTCCCAGTTCTGTCATTGCTGGGCATTATCATGTATCACAATATTTGCGTTCAGCTGTGTTCCTTATCGCCATCCAGGCACATGATTGGCACACATGGATGAGTGTATGTGTTAAAATTATAAAAAATAGCAAAGATTTTTCCGATCAGAGCCTTGATGAGATCAGGCTTCTGAAGTATGCTAACAAGCATGATCATGCTGACAAGTACCACCCTTTATGTCCGTATAATTACTTCTACTATTGGGTAAAATTGAGCCTTTACTCTTGATACATCCCTTTTGAGTGTTATTTAATTTTGATCAGGTGTTGAATTTATCTACAGCTACACTTCTTGCCCTACACTGTTCTGGTCGTCCATCTACCATTACCCACCTCTGGTCATTGTCGCTCTGGCATTGGCTTGGAGCACAACGGCCCCAGCTGCAGCACCCAGACGTCCATCGCCTGAGCTATCCCTATCCTCGCTTTTCCCCCTTTTTGTCTTTGGTGCGTGCTCTCCTTGCAAGTGCTGAGGCCAGGCACGTGTGTGGATCTAGCTCGCCAGCCTTAATCGCTGGAGTAGCCCCACACCGGCGCATCTGGCCCGTTGTGCATGGCGGAGGTGCACTCTCTCCCTTCTCCCCCTCCTCTTCCCTCAGCTCCCTCTCCTCACTGTATGTATATCTTCCTTCTGATATCATGATGTTATATTGGGGTGATTGTTTGTAGTTACCTCATCAACAATAATCATTTCTTTTCATGAGCTTCCTGTATAGCTCATCTCTTATGGTGACCGAGCTTTTTAACATTTGCTGTATTTTGTTGCAGCAGGGAGCTTTGGATGGTCGCCTGGATATTCCTCAGTGAGAAGCGATTTGCTGGTTTCAAGAAGGATGACAAGCAGCTGGATGCTGATATCCACCGCAAGTACATCTATGGTGCCCATGTTACTGACTACATGAAGGTGAGTTGTGCTTGCTGCTTATCACATCACATTTTCTTTTCCTTTGTTCCCTTGTAAGTTTATTTCACAAATTGTTGACCGTCCTACATCACGACATTATTAGACTAGAGGCTGACTAATTTCTTCTGCTCTTTATGTCCTAGAAACTTGCTGAAGAGGAGCCAGAGAAGTACCAGCCTCACTTCAGTGAGTACATTCAGAAGGGAATTGAGGCTGAGGACATGGAAGCACTGTACAAGAAGGTCCATGCTGCGATCGGCGCTGATCCTTTCATGGTCAAGTCAACCAAGCAGCCACCAAAGGAGCACAGCAGGTATAGTAGCTACCCTCCTTACTTTTTATATCTATACACTATATATGATGACTATAATTCTATCGTTTGCTCTGCCCTTACCTTCTGTGTGTTTTCAGGTACAACCCCAAGAAGCTGACATATGAGCAGAGGAAGGCCAGCCTCGTTGAAAGGCTCAACCAACTCAACTCCTCCACAGTTAAACCAAAGAATCTACTCACATGTCTGCCTTTAAATTACATTAAAGAAAGGTTAATAACGAAGCTAGAAAGGAGGAACCTTATCTATATCAAAGTAACATTGAAATGATTTAAGGTATGTTACGGCTGTCAGGTTTTTAGTACTGTGCAAGTTCTTAATCACCAGTGTTAGCTTATAGTGCTTTGTGTGCCCTTGAGGTTTTATGGCACTGTTCTACAATTTGCGTTGTAAGTTCGTGATTACCACGCATAGAGAATGTCATGATTTCAAAAGTATGCATAGAGCATGTGTCCTACACCATATAAAAAAGGCTCTAGTCTTTCAGTTTTTGTGTATGACATATCTACATTAGACTCATAGTATTGTTTTCATGCAGAGATTAAACATGTTTTTTACCTGCGCCTTAACCAGATGATTTACCGGTGCACGTGAGGGCGCGCGTAATCGACTAGTATATATAAAAGATAAGGCTGCCGGCGCAAGAGGAAGGCAGCAGTTCCAGCGCTGCAGGCAAGTACAAGCCGGTGTGTGTCCAGCAAGTCCACAGAAAAGCCAGTGCTCCCGACGACGCCCGTGTCGACGGGATCAGCGGCAGCAAGCCTGACGGCGCCCTGCAAGGGAAGGTAGGTCTCCACATGGCATGCGGCGGGCTCGGCAGCATGCCGGGAGCATCTGAAAGAGCAGCAGTCCTCTCGCTCGCTCCGCCATTGATAAAATCTCAAGTAATTAGCTAGCTAGTAGCTCGAAACACCTGAGCTGATGGTGATGGTCACCCCCGGCCGTCGTCGTGTGTTAACTGTTAAGCATGTAGACGTGTAGTGTGCTAGGAGTATTAGATAGACTAGAGCCTCCTGCTGTGTGACGCTGAATTGTGAGAATGGTTTGGTTTGCTGTTGGACCTGTGTGGCTGTGTCGTGTCAGCTAGTCCAGCCTGTACATGCATGGACATACCTGATCTTAGCCATTGGTGTCGTCGTCGTCGTCATGCCATTAGTTTCACTACGTAGAAAACGATTTTTAGCAACGGTTTAATTTTTTTGTAGGGGCGGCTGGTGATGGAGCCACCCCTACAGTGGCGTGCTAGGGTTCCCAGACACCAGCCGCCCCTACAAACAGAACAGCAGGGGCGGCTGGTGTTACGAGCCACCCCTACAAATGGGGTCTGATTTGTAGGGGCGGCTCAACAATCACCAGCCGCCCCTGGAAATGGTATTTGTAGGGGCGGCTGGTGATTGAGCCGCCCCTACAAATGCCCCCCATATAAAACAGATGCAGCTCATTCTTCCTCATCGGGTCACTCACTCCAACCCGTTTAAAAAAGGTGGGGAGGCCTTGGGCACCTCCCAAAAATTGCTCTACTAAGGGAGAAGGTTTTGGTCTCAAATCCTTTGATGGAGAGGTCGTAGAAGGTAAGAAAATGCTATTCCAAACTTTTTTTTGAAGTTTTAATGGTTGGTTAGTGAGCAATTAGAGTTTTATTTTTCTCTCTCTTCTATGGTGCTTGAGCTATTTATGAGCAAATTAGACCCAACTTTTAAATATACTAGGGTAAATTAGGGAGGAGAACAAGATCATACCCTTATTTGGTCCATGTTTCTTGATTTTAGTGAACCATTAGTTAGTTTTATGGATGTTTCATGTGCATGTGATCTAGATCTAGGGTTTGGTTTTTTTATTAATTTTGTTTTTGTAAATTTATGTTTGATAAAATTGGACTAGGGTTTGTATGAAAGATATTGGGTAAAGTATAATTAATGCTAATTGTTGTCTTTGAAATTGTTTATTGTAATCAATAAATATGTATTTTAATTATTTATGGATAAATGGGCCATTAATTAATTTTTCTGTACCATGGTGTGTTTGTATGCTTCATGTAATTATATTAGATTTATATTCATATATATCTGAGGTATATACAATTATTCTCAAATAATTATTACTTTGATTCATTTTTATATATATCTGAATAAGTAGTCCTTTAATGTTTGTTTTGTTGTTGTTGTAAAAGATGGAGTACATGAACTCTTGGATGTATGGTTCGTTAAGGTTCAAGGCAGGTTTCCGTAAAGAGGTGGATAAATTTATTGAAGCCGCAACGAAGCATGCAACGACATTGAAAGAGAATAAGGATATAATTATTTGCCCCTGTAAAGATTGCAAGAACCGTATGACATGGACAGATGTGACTATCATCAGATCACATTTGATTATGTGAGGATTTGTTGAGGACTACACAGTGTGGATTCATCATGGTGAAACGGTTATTGTTAACGACGAGGATGAGGAGGAATACGACGACAAAACCATAGAATCCCTGTCCCAATATTCAGTAGAGCTTGATGCACGAATGGATTTTGAGTTTGGCAATGAACAAGGTGGTGATGCTGGTGGTTGGGATGGTAATGACGAATGTGGCACCAATAATGATGGTGGAGCACGTGTCGGAGTTGAAGATGATTTAGATGACATGATTCGAACCCTTGGACCAGAGATTTTACCAAATAGCCTAAAAGGTCTAAAAAATTTGGAAAGAGTGACAAAAGCATCGAAGGAGACTGTGTATGGTGTTGAAAAGAGCTGTCCGACACATTGGACATTACTACGTTTTGTGCTTGAGCTGCTCATCCTGAAGGCTAAGTACGGCTGGTCAGACTGTAGTTTCAATAATCTATTGCATCTCCTGTCATGGGTGCTGCCACAACCAAACTCAGTTGCCGCCAACACGTACCAAGCGAAGAAGGTCATAAGTCCATTGTCAATGGGGGTTGAAAAAATACATGCATGCCCCAACCACTGTATACTTTTTCGTGGCGAAACGTTTAAGTCATTGGATAAATGTCCCCGGTGTGGGGCCAGCCGATACAAGAACAATGACCTTTACGGTGGTGACGAACCATCCACGGGGAAAAAGAGGAATAAGAAGGGTACAAAAAAGGTGGTACAAGAATCTCAGCCCCTAGAGAACACTCCATTAGGCAACGATGCAAAGCAGAGAAGAATTCCTGCCCTGGTAATGTGGTACCTGCCAGTGACCGACCGCTTGAGACGTATGTTCCTAAACCCTAAAGAAGCCACACTCATGACATGGTGGGATGATGAGCGCAAGGTGGATGATGATAAGATTGCACACCCGGCTGATTGTAGTCAGTGGCAAAGGTTTGATGAGAAACACAAAGAATTCAGCGATGACCCAAGGATTGTACAGTTTGGCCTGAGCACCGATGGAATGAATCCCTTCAATGAGAGGATGAGCAACCACAGCACATGGCCAGTGATCTTGACCATGTACAACATTCCAACATGGTTGTGTCAGAAGAGAAAGTATGTTCTCCTCACTATTCTTATTTCTGGCCCTAAACAACCAGGCATTGATATAGACGTGTTCCTTGAGCCCTTGATGCAAGAAATGGAGAGGCTATGGAGGCATGGGGAGCAGATGTATGATGCGTTCTGAAAGGAGGACTTCATATGTAGAGCAATAATATTTGTTACTACCAATGATTACCCCGCGCTGTTTGCTTTGTCTGGACAGATCAAAGGGAAGATGGGATGCTTGGTTTGCTTGGATGGTACTACATGGGTGTACCTGGATGCATATAAGAAGATAGTTTACCTAAGGAACTGACGCTTCTTAAAGACAAGTCACAAGTACCACAGCAAATTGTTCTTTAGATTTTATAACAACGCCCCAAAGATTGAACCCCCTCCGGAGAGACGTCATAATGGAGAACATGTGTACAGAATGGTGAAAAACATACGCGTCGTCTATGGAAAGAAGAATCCAGATGGGACGAACAGAGATAGAAGCACACCTCCTGTCGAAGGCGTACCTTTCAAGAAACAATCGATCTTCTTTCAGTATCTGCCTTATTGGCTAGACTTGGAGGTCCCCCATGCCATTGATGCTATGCACATGCAGAAGAATATCTTTGAGAGTCTCATTGCTACCTTGATGGACACAGGCAAGTCAAAGGATGGTCTGAAAGCACGGAAAAATATGGTGCAGCTAAACATGATGCCACAGCTTCACCCGGTACCTGAGGCTAATGGAAAATACACTCTGCCCGTGGCGTGCTTCAACCTAACACCAGACGAGAAGAGAGCTATATGCACTTTCCTAAGGGGGATCAAAGTCCTGACTGGGTTTTCAGCAAATGTGAAGAAGCTAGTATCGATGAAGGACTTGTCAATAACACATTGCAAGGCTCACGATTGCCATGTGATGCTGATAGTGTTTCTACCTATTGCAATCAGGGCTATAAAGCCAGAGTTCTTGAAAATGGCCATCACCCGCATGTGCTACTTCTTTTCGAAGATCTCATAGAAGACGATTGGCAAGAAAGAGCTGAGTGACCTACATGAATTTGTGGTGGAGACACAAAACCAACTGGAGATGTGTTTACCTCCTGCTTTTTTTATATAATGCCACATCTCATGATTCACATGCTTCATCAGATACAGGCGCTTGACCCTTGCTACTTGCATGAAATGTGGTCATATGAGCGGTTCATGTCGGTTTTAAGTCGATACGTGCATAATCAAGCATACCCAGAGGGCTCCATGATAAAGGGTTACAGTACTAAAGAAGTCGTCGAGTGCTGTCAAGAGTACCTAAAAGTACAGAAAGGGATTGGTAAACCCGATTCTCGTCACAAGGGTAGGCTGGCTGGGAAGGGCACCAGTGGTAGAAAAGTGTTCATCGACCATGATTACAAAGAGGTGAGTCGAGCGCATTATAGTGTCTTGCAGAGTACACAACTGATGCAACCGTATATTGATGAACACTTGGCTATCATTATGGCAGAGAGAAATGGCTGTTCGGATGATTGGGTCATGAAATAGTACAAGCAATGACTAACTACATGGTTGAAGGACCAAAACATATCGCCTGAAGAAACCATAGACTCTATTACCATCAGTAGGTTGGTGGAGGGGCCATCGAGACAAGTGATATCTTGGAATGCTTATGACATCAATGGGTACATGTACTATACCCACGCAAAGGATACTAAATATGTGAACCAAAACAACGGTGTTCGAATAGAGGCTCTCGATGGATTAGGGCGAAAGATCCAATACTTTGGCATCCTTGAAGAGATATGAGAACTTGACTATGCAAGGGATATAACGGTGGCCCTGTTTCGATGCCGCTGGATCAAACAACACCAACTGAACGAGATTGGATTGAGAGTCCCAGACCTCGAGAATCTAGGCTACCAAGATGACCCTTGGGTGCTTGCTTCACGTGCCGCACAAGTTTTCTATATGTCTGACCCACAAAGTAACCTCCCCCTGAAGAAGAAGACAAAGCACGTGGTTGCCTCCAGGAAACAACACATTATTGGAGTCGATGGTGTGGATGATGTTGAAGCTTACAATAAGTACGATGAGATGCCGCTATTCACAGACTTTCCTAAGAAGATCAGTGTTGTGGAAAAGAACCTCCCCAAAGACATTATGTCATGGGAACAAAAAGGTGTCAAAGGGAAAGTCGTTACAGCGGGCTAGCTAGTTGTTGAACATGGAGTGTTTGTGTAAGTGTGTGTTTGTAAGACTTCATTTATGCATGCGTGTGAGACTATATATTTATGTACGTGTGTAAGACTACATATATTTTGTATGTGTATTAGACTACATTTTATGCATGTGTGTGAGACTACCCTTTGCAACATCCAGATGACTCTATTTGAACATCCACTTTATTACTACAAAAATTCATATTACTTTGTGTTTTTGTGATATAAAAAATAGAAAATATTTCTGGATATATAGAATAATATAAAATAGAAAATATTTGTAGGGGCGGCTGGATCAGGAAATGTGATGAATACCAAAGTTATATAACTCATCAAGATCTAAAACTTTTATTTTGGTTATTTCTTCATCTGACAAAATGATATTAAATATTGTTCACAAATCAACATGTCTCTCATAGTTTATGAAACTATGAGTGATATGTGGATTTGTGAATAATATTTACTAATACTTTATCATATAAAGAAATGATCAAAATAAAAGTTGTAGATAGTGATGAGTTCAACAACTTTTATGTTCACGACTTTTGTAGTTGAAATCATTTATGGTTTCAAAATCTAATTTGAAGTTGTTATTTATTGAAATTTAAAATTTGAACTGTCCAAATTTAGTCAAATAAAAAGATGACCAAAATAAAAGTTGTACATCTTGATGAGTTCTACAACTTTGATGTTTACAAAATTTTCATTTAAGGTCATTTAGTGGAGATGGAATTATTTAAGTTGTTTTAAATTTTAAATTTTAAAATTTTAAAATATTCTTTTTGTAAAGAACAAAATATATAATTATATCTGTATATATATCATGAAATTATTTATATATAGAATAATTAAAAAAGTATTATATAAATTTTCATTGTGTTCTTTATATATAAATTACAAAATTATTAATTAAAATAAATTGAAAAATATTTGTAGGGGCGGCTTACTCAGGAACCGCCCCTACAAATCGATTTGTAGGGGCGATCGGTGTTTTAAGCTACCCCTGCAAATCGCACCGAGCATATATGCCGCCACGCGCCCGGGCCTAACATTTGGCTAAGTCCTGGGCACGACTCTTTTCACCGATGCCGGCAGGCTGCCAAATCTTCTCGCCGCCGCCGCCTCCCTGACCTTTCCGCTGCGGACGCGCTCCGCGAAGCCGCCGCCCCAACGCTGGCGCCTGATCTCCTCACCCTCGGGCCAGAGCTCGACATCCCTAGGCCGCGACGGTGCTGCCCCATCTCCATGGTGGCTAGGGTTTGAGAGGCCAAGGTCGGCTGGCCCACCACCGCCCCATCTCTGACCTCGACCTCTAACGCTACGACCTCTGTCCCTTGGCTCTGTCCTTGAGGTCTCTCGGCCCGCTACCGCGCCGTTCCAGCTTCACCGCGTGGGGTTCTTCCTCTGACCTAGAGAGCCGCCGCCGCCCGTCTCTGTCCTCGACCTCCCTCGCTAAGGCCTCCGTCTCCTCCAGGTACGCCAATCCCCTTCTCCATTCCTGCTTCTTCTCTAGGTATGTGCTATAGGGCACTAAAAATTATATGCTAATATTCATCAATAGAAACCAATGTGGTACTTAGTGACATTCCCTGATAGCCAATTTATGCATTACTTGTTCTAAACTGATGGTACTTAGATAGTGATGGTACTTTCCGCATAGTGATGGTACTTGTTTTCAGATGATGGATTGATGGATTAGTTATGTCGATCATGTAAGGTACTAAAGAGGGCTTTGCCATTGTTAGTAGGCAATGGTGCTAATGTATTGCACCTGTTAATTTGGGGATGATGATATAGTCATAGTGTCATACAGAGAAATTATACTTGTTGGACACACATAATTTGTTGAAATTATTTGTAGCAGCTATTGCTCATGGAACCACTACAGACCTTGCCAATACAGAATTTGGAAACATTGATTGCATCTTTTACTAGTATGACTGAAATTCACGCCTTTATTATTTGTAGCATCTATTGCTGATGGAATTATAATTAGTTTTAATGGAGTGATTGTTTCAGTTACACTTAGTTTTGAACTGCGGCACTACCTAGTGGGAACTGGATTGCTATTTTGGTAATAGTCTATTCATGCATTATATAGTGTGAAGTGAAACTGCATTGGTACTAGTCTATTCATGCATTACCTAGTGTTGTTTTCTGAACTGCATTACAGGGCACTAGTAAGTCTATTCATGCATTGGTACTGAAAGTAACTATGCTAAGTGTCTGTAGTGTTGTGTTAGTACTATTAAATTTCTAAAAACAGGATAGTGGTTATTTCAGCTAAGTGTCAGTGCTCATTTTAGTTAATTTTCAGTGCTCATTTCAGTTCAGTTTTAGTGCTCATTTCAGTTTCAATTTCAGTGCTATTTTCTGAATGTGAACTACCTGATGCTGTGATCTACCTGATGTGTTGGTTGTATTGTGCTCTAGAATTTCAAATTCCAAATAATGGTCTATTGTTGTGATGACTTGTAGCTAGTTTCTTGACTCGCCTCGAGTAACTAGTAAGCTGCAGTTGGTTACATATTGCCACCTAATTGAGACATATTGAAAACCTGAACCTAGACAAACTGTTAGCTTGTGCATGTGGCTCTTGGATGGTACTATCAAATTAAATTGACTTCATTATTTTTTGCTGGTTAAAAGAATGAGACATGGAAGTAAAATCAATTACCAATCACATATATTTCCATGTTTTTAGACTGCACCTAGAATGATTAATTAATAGCACTAAATTGAAGAGGAAATGTCATTAGCAGATGCCAATGTCAGTTCCACACTGCTATCACAAGTTTTTACAGATGTATTGATCAAAGCCTTGCTAACCTATTTGCATAATTATTGGTAATTTGCATAATTACTTGGCTTATCGGCTTACCGATAGTACTTGCCTATTGGCTTCCTACATGGCAGCAGCAGCTACTCTATCGTCTCTACTCTGTTTCTTATCCTCTCCTCTATGTTTGGTAGTAGCAGCTGCTCTATTTGTTTTGTCAAGCTCGTGCTGCTCTATTTGTTTTGGCAAGCAGCTGCTACTTTTTTTGGCCTCCTCTCCTCTCCTCTTCTCTCCTCTCCTCTCCTTTTTGCCTATGATGAAATTGTCATCTCCATATAATATCTGAAATGAGCTGATGATCAAATTCTTGTGAGGAACTAGGCATCATCTACCTTACCTTCGTGCACTTATTTGTTACGATGCCTTGATGCTCCAAGATCATGATCAAATGATTATTGACATATTTCTAAGGCCTCTTACTCATACTCCTCCTACTTCTACTACTACTAGTACTACTACTTCTACTACTACTACTACTACTTCTACTACTACTGCTGCTCCTACTACTACTTCTACTACTGTCCTACTACTACTAATTTCTGCCTTTTGCTTATAGTAGTAAGTGATTTACTATGTTTTCACATTGTCCTATCTTTTGCCATCAGCTGCTGTGCTATGTTTGCTAAGCAGCTGTTGGTTTTTTTGCCAAATCTCCCCTCTCCTCTCCTCTCCTCTTTGTTTTGCCGATGATGAAATTGTCCAAGTCCATACATTATATGGAATATGAGCTGATGATCAAGAACTTGTGAGAAACTTGGCATCATTAGCAGCCGCCCCTACATTACCTTCTCCTCTCTTCTCTGTTATGATGCCTTGATGCTCCAAGTTCAAGATCAGATGATGATTGACATGTTTCTAAGGCCTCTACCACTGCTACTTCTCATTTTTTATATTGTTGTTTTATAGGACTACTTTGGTTTATAGACCTTTTTGATTTCTTATACCTTCTCGCGTACCTAAAGCACACTTTCTTGCATCTTTTAGAACAAAGCGCGAAATAATGTTGCGGACAACAGACAGTGCAGCTCGATGCCCCGAGCATGATGAGCAGCCAACCCTTGAGGATCAAGCACTAGAGGACCAGCTTACTCAGGAACAGTTCGATAACGAGGTAGAAAAGGATCTAGAAGTGATGCTTACTCAGGAGGATTGTGACGAGGAGAAAGGCCCCGAAGGAGAGGCTGCTGAAGGCGAAGAAGAAGAGGATGATGAGTCAGAAGAGGGATATGAAAGTTCCAAGGATCCTTTCCCACCTGAAGCAAGAAGGAGGCCAATGGAGGAAGATTTGGACAAGGATTTTGACCCGAACGAGGAGGTAGGGAAGAAGCCTTAGCATGTAAATTTTGCTAAAGCTTTGGCTGTGTTACCTCTGCTAACACTTTGACCTATCCTATATACAGGTCCCTCTTGAAACTCAGAAAAGACAACGTCGATGTCTGCGACATCTCGCTGGACAAGATGGAGTAGAGGAAAGGAGAGCAGAGGCAACAACCACAGAGATGGATCATGATGCCTCTGCTCCACAAACTCAAGACACAACCATGACTACCAAGCCTAAGAGGAAATGAGGGGATAGAAAAATAAATCTATATCCAGATAAGGCTTGCTATGTGATAACAGAGGTTGGGCCAGCAGGGGAGATCCTTGAGCCGAAGGAATTAAGAGGACGATTCCGTAATGCGATCAGGGCCCTAGTAAGAGATAAATTGAACCCAGCAATCCCTAACTGGAAAGAGGTACTAGAGAACATAAAGAATGCACTATGGGATAGGCATCTGAAGGTCAATTTTAGATTTCCGGAGGGTAAGCACGAATTGGTAAAAAAATGCTATCAGGATGATGGGAGAGTCATTTCGACGTTGGAGGTCGGAGCTCAACATGAAGTATTTCCAAAAGGGGTTAACTCCCTTCAATGAGTTCAGCAAAATAACTCCTAGTCAATGGGAGGAGCTCGTGGCTCAGAAGACTTCAGCGGAGGCATTAGAGCTTAGTGCCCATAACACCGAGCTGGCGAAGAGGAACAAACACCACCATCATCTAGGCCCCGGTGGCTACTATGCCAAGGAAGAGCAATTTAGGAAGATGGATGAAGAGGCCACAGCTGCTGGGAATATTGATGTGACAAACTTGAAGGTATGCTCAAGGAACTAGATATATGCGAGGAGTACAAAACCATTCGGCAGTAATCTTAAGTTTGATAAGCCGGAGACCCAAGAGGCGGTATCAAGGATACTGAAATATGCTGAAGACAAAGAGACGAGCTCATTCAATCCTTCCAGAGAGAGGGACGTGCTTAGCCTTGGCTTGGGAAACAAGGAGCACATAGGCCGCACTAGGGGCTAGGGAAAAGGATGACCTGGAAGCAAGGATTCGAAGAGGACAGGCACATGTACAAGAAACATGGCCAAGATTGGGAGACTAGTCTTGAGCTCCAAGTGAAGGCTCTAGTTGCAAAGGCGCTGGAGGAGCAAGGAATGTCTATGGAGCCACGTATATTAGTGATGCCGCCGAGAGAACTGGCATTAGTTGGCAGCCCTCCGAAAGTTCCTAGCAGCCAAGGTTCCACTGCAGCCACAACCCCAGTCGATCTCATATGGGAACCTACTAGTTGCACCTTGGTGTTTCTCAGCGGCCGGCAGAACACTATGATGGAGGTGCCAACGGGTGTGGCACATTCTTCCGGTGGCTTACACCACAATAATAAGATACCATCGGAATACACTAGGGTCGAGGTGCATACAGTGAATCAGAAGGTTCCATGATTGGTACTTGCGTGTTCTCCCAACGAGTATAGATCTCATACAAGCATGCTTCCCCACCGGCACATTTGGAAGCCCAGCCGGGAAAATTGTCTTTGACTTCAATGACATGCACACATGCTTTCACCTAGGAGAAATGGAGATGAATCTAATTCACACGTGGTGCCTGTAAGTCCTTGTCCTCCCGATATGATATGAATGTAATCTTTGAATTTTCTTATAACTAACCCACGCCGTGATTTGTAGAATGCAAGTGCACATTGTCAAACAAATGTCAAGTGTGAAAGCCGGGTATCTAGACCCTCAAGCTATAGCCCAAACAAATTTTAATTACCCTAAATGGTGGACACTGGATGCCAAAGAGCTAGCAGCTGCAAAGACTCTTCAGGAGAAAGAGTGCATCCGTAGTGCGAAGCTAAGGGAAGAGTCCCTTAAGGTTGCGGCATATATTGCCTTGGCTTTCAAAAATCTCTAACACCACTCTACTATATGGCTACCATACAACTTCGAGTAAGCTCAACTCTATACTTAAAGCTTTGTTTGGTATATTTCATTCGATGCAAAAGGGCTTATCTAGTTCTATGATTAAATCCATGCAGCAACCACTAGATTTGTATAGCCATTGATGTCGGGAGGAGCATGGCATGGGTCTTTGATTCATTAGATAAGGACACGGTGACATACAAAGACTTCATATCGATTCTCAAGACGTATACATATCGATAATCCTCATTAGCTTATATGTTGGTATACATACTTGTAACGTTCACTTTTGGATACTAACAAGTTATATTTGCTAAAATAATTCAAACATGGCATTTAGGTTCTATGTCACTAATCATCATGGAAGGCATGATCCAGCAAGGAAGGAAAAGCTGGCTATAAAAACACTATGTGCGGTAAGTGTAACTTACTTCTTTAGTACTCCGTTACATGGCTGTCAAAAAGCATTACTAAACATTTTCATATGCAAAACACACAGTGCCCCAAGCAGAAGCCTGAGAGTGTACATTGTGGATACTATATATGTTCTATGATGGGTAACACCGGTGCCTACAGGAGACACCCCTTAAGGGTAAGTTTGAACCTCTTCACCCGTAGTATAAAAACTTCGTAAATGGTATGAAATACTAAATCGAAACTTGTTTTCTTGTAGTGGAGAGAAGAGAAAGGAATGAAAAGAGACCCATACAAGGATGACCAACTCTTAGAGCTCGTCGACGACCTTTGCAACTTCATATTGGACCAGATTATACATGTCAGAGGCGCCTACCATGATCGAGAGTCTGAGTTAGGTACAAATCCTCAGTACCAACACCTTCGTGAGACAGAAAGGCTAGCTCTAGGACGTTGATAACAATGTGTATGGAATTTGTATATTTGATGATGGATTGTATATATTCATGTGAATTGGACTTGTAATTGTAGTTTATAGAATACTCTTATGTTTGTAGTCGCGGTCGTGGGGTGTTCGGCAACACGAACGCTGGTCACAGGGCGTTCGGCAACATGAACGCGGTTCGGAACGTTGGTTGTGGGATGTTCGGCAAAGCGATTTTGAATTGAAAATTTGATTTTTTTTGGTGGGAAAACGTACTGTAGGGGTGGTTCTAGATTGAACCGCCCCTACAAATACCTATTGGTAGGGGTGGCTAGTACTACAGCCGCCCCTACAAATCTATTTGTAGGGGCGGCTGGTAATAAGAGCCGCTCCTACAAATCGATTTGTAGGGGCGGCCTGGGAACCACCCCTACAAATGCATGATTTGTAGAGACCCTTGCATAGGGGCGGCTGGGTAAACCGCCCCTACAAATAGTCTACAACCGCCCCTAGAAATGCTTTTTGACGTAGTGTTTAACAAGAAGACAGCAGCAAACTACTACAAAAGCTCGAATATGCATGCCTTTTGTGTATGTTATGCTGGTAATTATTACCTGCTTGATTCATAGAGCTAACCGATGATGCTAGCTACTACTCCTTTGGTTGGGCTAGGTAGGTAACCTGTAGCGGTGAGATCGGATATGGGCTGTACAACACGGATACCACCCACCTTCGAGCACCAATAGATTGCGTCGCGGACTCTCTTCCCCGCCCCCCAGTAATGCTACTTACTAGACATCTAGGGGCGTCAGACGCAGCTCCTCCACTCATTCACTCGCTATTAAAAAAATCCTCCACCGCGCTTATCATCATCCACTGGCTTGCTCACCCCTCGCCCCCTCCATCGTGTGCGCCGCCCACTCTTTCCATGGCCAGCAGCGGCGCCCTCACCCACCCTGGCGCACGCCCTCCCCTACCCCAACGCGTGGTCATGGCAGCCTCCTTGGCCAGAGGCAGTGCTCTCACTTACCCCATCGGTGTCCCTCCCCCACCTCGGCATCCTCCCTCACCTCGGCGCCTTCCCCCACTAGGAGCCCCCAACATCCGTAGATCTGGCGGCCCTCTCCCCCACACCGGTGAAAGTCCTAGTTTGGTTTTGGATAATTGATGAAACCTATGCACTAACCTTTATCATGAGTTGTGATATGAGCAAGGTTGGTGCAATCCAAGTATGGAGCATGGTGGCACTCAATTGAAGGTGATGATCACATGAAATGATAAGATGGCCACATGTGATGATGATTAAGTGCCCAACATGGAAAAGAAGAAAGAGAAAAACAAAACCCTATGGAGATCGAGGCATAGGTATAAATAGGGGTTTTGTTTCGGTGATCAAGATAATATAGAGAGTGTGATTACATTTAGCAAAGATGGCTGTACTATTAAGAGAGGTTCTTAACTAGACAATTCGATCATCTAGTGCCACTAGGTGTTGGACTTCATGCATTGCTAAATGTAATCACACTCTTGGAGAGCAAGCAAAAATATTTATCAAAAATGTTATGAGAAATGCTAACTTGGCGCTAACATGTTTTGAGAAAACACTTTGAGAGTTAGCAACGCTTGCAAAGAAGTGTTAGACTACTTGTGGTTCGAATCGAGAATCGAAAACACAGCTAATGGAGGTGTTTGCCTTGGGTTGGTCACCGCCCTAGGTGCGGTGGTGCACCGCCTTGGCCTGTCTGGTGACTGGCTAACCATGGCCGAGAGCAGGAGCTTTGGGGTGGTCACCGCCCCTACCGGTGTACACCACCACTGGCATGGCAGTGCACCGCCATAGGGTGTCCGGTGCCACCATCACTTTTTGGCAGAGAGCAGAGGCAACCGAGGGGGGCACCGCCATGGTCACTGCCATGGTGATGGCGGTGCACCGCCCTATTTTTCTAGAGAGGGCCAGTTTTGGGAGCTTGGCTAGAATGGTCACCACCACCCCTAGGGCGGTGCCACCGCCATGCCATGTCCGGTGATCAACGGCTAGTTTTCTAGCCATTGGAAAGTGACGATTGGGGCACTGCCACCGTAGGGGCATAGTGCCACCGTCGTGTCTAGTGCCCCCGCATAGACAGCTCCAAGGGGTATAACATCTCTATTTGCTTATGTGGTTATAAATAGAGGGTGTGGCCGACCTTGGCCACTCTCTTGGCACCTCTTACACTTGTGCACACCCTTTGGAAGCTGAGCAACATACTCCACTCACTTGCTCACTTGATTTCAACATCTTGAGTGAGATTGGAGAGCCTCTAGTGCATTGCATTGAGTTGTATAATCTTGTGGCACTAGTTGGGTGATTTGGGATGGTTGTGAGCTTGTTACTCTTGGTGTTTGCCGACACCTAGATGGCCCGGTGATAGGAGGATCGTTGAGCGGAATTGGTGATTGTGTCCGGCCTTGATCAGTTGCTTGTGAGGGGTTTTGTGCCTTCCCCGGCGGAGCGCCAAAGGCAACTTTAGTAAATTACTCGTGTCATTAAGCTACCTCACTTGTGGGTAGGCTCTTGCGGTGTCCAATTGTGTGGATGGGGTTCGTGCAACAACTCTCAGCCATCAAACCACCAAGTGTTGGTTGACATAATGAGGACTAGCGTGCCAGCAAGCATGTGAACCTTAGGAGAAAAATCTTGTGTCTCTTGTGTGATTGGATTTCTCCTAGTGATTGGATTGTCTACATCTTGTGATTGGTTCATTCCTCGATGCAGTAGTATAATCACCTTACTCACTCCATTACTTTCTTGTAAACTAGTTGTAGCAAGCTCTTTAGTATAGCTAGATTTGGGAGCTTGCATTGTAGCTTAAGTTCATCTAGTGGAGCTCTTTAGTGTAGCCTTGTTGAAAGCTCTTAGTCAGTAACAACTTAGCCTTGTTTTATGCCTAGTGATCATAGCAACTAGAATTGTTGGGATAGGTGGCTTACAACCCTTGTAGAGCTAGAGCAAAATTACATTACGTCGTTTGTTGTACTAATCAATTGCTCTAGTGCATTGTAGATATTTTAAATAGGCTATTCACCCCCTCTAGCCATATTAAGACCTTTCAAGTGGTATCGGAGCTGTGGTCACCATCTGATTGAAGGCTTAACAACCTCGGTATCAATAGATGGCTCAAGTTGTGTTCAACCATGTGGGGGCAAACCACCATTCTTTGATGGCACATGCTATGATTATTGGAAGAGAAAGATGAAGATGTATCTTGGTTCAATCAATGATCAAGTGTGGGATGTGACCGAAAGTGATTATGTGATTCTTGATCCCACCAATCTCACCAATCAAGACAAGGCCAACAAGCAATGCAATACAATGGCTCTCAACACCATCTACAATGCCATTGATTCCAAGGTGTTTGAGCAAATTAAGGATTGTGAAAAAGCTAGTGAGGTATGGAAGATATTGGAGGAGACCTATGAGGGCACACCGGTAGTTACATTCTCAAGGACAAGTTGACAAGCTTCAAGATGAAGGATGATGAGAGCATTCTGGAGATGTTCCATCGATTGCAAGTGATTGTCAATGACTTGAAGGCATTGGGAGAGAAGATCAATGATGATGGTGTCTCTCACCGATTCTTGATGTGCTTACCTCCAAGATTTGAGATGTTGAGAATGCTCATCATAAGAGGAGGATTGAAGGAGCTAACCCCTAACCAAGTACTAGGTGATGTCATGACACAAGAGACATACCGTGTGGAAAGGGAAGAGGTTGACAAGGATGAGAAGAAGGAAGATGAAGACAAGAAGAAGAAGAGTGTAGCATTCAAGGATGGCTCATCATCCAAGAACAAGGGCAAGTCCAAGAAGAAAGAATCAAGTGATGATGAAGATGCTAGTAACATTGATGATGAAGCCATGACTCTCTTTGTGCGCAAGATGGGCAAGTTCATGAAGAAGAAGGGCTATGGTGCAAGAAAGAGAAGAGATCACAACAAGGAGTATGTGTGGAGATGCTACAAGTGCAAGAGCGCAGATCATGTTGTAGTGGATTGTTCCTACAATAGTGACAATGATGAGGATGAGAAAAAGAAGCATAAGAAGGAGAAGAAAGAAAAGAAGAAGGAGAGAAGAAGATGGCCTTCTAAAAGAAGAAGAAGGGTGGAGGCTATGTGATCACTTGGGATAGTGATGGCTCTTTAGATAGTGATGACTTGAGTGATGATGGCAAGAAATCTCTCAAGAAAGCACTAGCAAGCATCGCCATCAACAACAAGCCTTCCATCTATAGGGTTGAGATGGTGGTCTAGAGGGGGGGGGGTGAATAGTCCTTTCTAAAATTAATCGCGTCTGCTAACCGAAACAAGTGCGGAATTAAAACTATCGGTCTATCCAAGACTACACCCCTCTATCTATATTCTCTAGCACCTTCCAAAGATACTAGTTAAGCAACGAAGGTGCCGGGCTAGCTAGAGCTCACCTAACCAATTCTAGAAGCAAGGTCACACAAACCTATGCCACTAATACTTTAAGCAACAAGGGAGCTCCTACACATGCTAGTAAGCAAAAGCACAAAGCCACCTAATGCTCACTAACAATGCTCAATAACAAGGCAACTGATGCCAAATTAGAGAGCGCAATTACTTAGCTACACAAACTAAGCAATGTGACTAACAAGGTCACACAAACCAAATTAGCCACGCAATGGAGCTACTTCTATGCTACACAAGCAAGAAGGTAACTAGTAAGCTACACAAGCTAACTAATTACAAGAGCAACTACACAAGCACAATGTATATGAAAGTAATTAGAAGCTTGTGTAATGAGGATGCAAACCAACAGGAAGAACAAGGTTGACATAGTGATTTTTCTCCCGAGGTTCACGTGTTTGCCAACACGCTACGTCCCCGTTGTGTCGACCGCTCACTTGGTGGTTCGGTGGCTAATTGGCATCACCCGCCAAGCCCGCACATCGGGCACCGCAAGAACCTACCCCAAAAGTGAGGGTAGCTCAATGACATGCTCAACTAGAGTTGCTCTTCGCGGCTCCCGCGGGGCGAGCACAATGCCCCTCACAAAGCTCTTCTCTAGAGCACCGCACAAGCTTCTTGCGGGCTTCGATGGAGGTGGCAACCTCCAAGAGTAACAAGCACCACTGGCCTGCAACTCAATTACCTAGTGCCCCTCAATGCAACCTCATGATACAATCGCACTAGAATCGTTCTCTCACACAATCGAATGATCACTATCAAGTATACATGAGATGGAGGGCTCCCAAGCACTACTACACAAGCCACCAAGGCTCTAGTGTGCTCAGCTGCCGACCCAAAGCTGACCATGGCTTCTATTTATAACCCCATGAACAAATAGAGCCGTTACCCCTTCACTGGGCAAAAGTCAGGACGACCAGACGCTCTGGTCCGATCGACCAGACGCTGGACCTCAGCGTCCGGTCATGCGATGCACGCCACATGTCCCCTACTTCAAATACTATTTGCCCGATCTCAATAGTCATCTGTCGACCGGACACAGCAGCTTGAACTGACCGAACGCAACAACCCCAGCGTTTGGTTGTTTCCAGTAAGGTACCGAACATGATCGGACACGTCTAGTTGATCGCGACTGGACGCAACACCAATGTCTGGTCACCTCTAGCAACACTGCTCTGCCTACGTCATCACACGTCACCTTGACCGGATGCACCCTATCAGCGTCTAGTCACTTCCAGCGCCAGTGTTCGGTCGAAGACCGACGCCTGCCCACTGACTGCCACTTCCAGCGTCTGGTCACTATGTGACCAGTATCCGGTCCACTCTGTGAGACCCTATCTTTTTAGAACAGGGTGCCGGTGGCACCGTTGGACTGTCCGCACTCTATGGGTGGACACTCCGCCGGTGGAGTTCTGAACCCTTCTCACCTCCATTCCATCGCCATGTTGATCCACTCAACTCCAACTTCATCTCCTTTGTAAATGTGCCAACACCACCAAGTGTGCACCGCTATGTGTATGTGTGTTAGCATTTTCACAATCATTTTTCAAAGGATTAGCCACTCAACTTGTCATGCCACTCAATCCTAGCGATGATGCAAAGTTAGATCACTCGAGTGGCACTAGATGACTGATATGCAAACAAGTTTACCCCTCTTGATAGTACATCCATCTATCCTAAACCTGGTCACAAACTTCTCTACACACCTATGACCGGTGAAATGAAATGCCCTAGGTTATACCTTTGCCTTGCGCATTCCATTCCATCTCCTCCAATGTCGATGCAACACATGCACCAACACGATCAACAATGATATGATCCACTTCAAATCATCACATGATCATATTGGTTCATCGATCTTAACTTCACTTGCTTTTCACCGTTGCCTTCGTCCATCGGCGCCAAGTCTTGCTCAAGCTTCACCACCACGCGGTCCATCGCTCCAAAGCCTCCGACTTGCCCTTCATGCTTGCAACCGGTCCATCAAGCCAAGTCTTGTCTTGATCTTCTCCACCTTGATCACATGACTCAATGTCATGTCTCATGTGCAATGAGCTCCTTCATCATCACATGTGTGAGCTTTGCAACATCTCCAAGCCATTTTCACCTTCATGGCATATGTTGCTCACACACATGTACCTGTGGACTAATCACCTGTGCATCTCACATAAACACAATTAGTCCACCTAGGTTGTCACTCAATTACCAAAACCACACAAGGACCTTTCAATCTTCCCCTTTTTGGTAATTGATGACAAGTCTACAAAGATATGGAAATTAATCTCTTTTGGATTCATGTTGCTTGCCCAAGCAATTTTACCATGTGTAAATGATTTTGGGCAAGTACCACAAATCCGAAATGGTAGTATTAGCTCCCCCTACATATGTGCTAGAGTGTTTGATTTGAAGCTTGCACATATGCATAGATTAAAATTGTGGGAGAGTAATTACTATAAAATGATGCTAAGGTGTATAGAATAAACCTTTGAAGCGTGTACCGATCGGAGTTGCACCTTTAAGTTCATCCTTAGCACCATGGTTAGCTAGATATCACTTGGAAATAAAAGCACTAGATACCTTGTGAGATCAACATTAAAAGCAAGGTACTAGCATTACTTGAAAAGCATACCAAGTGTCTAGCTATCATCCTATGCATGCTAGTTATCAAATCATCATTCAAGTTTTACAACTAGCATACACCACACAAGCATGCATATCGAATTTGAAAGCTTATGCAATGCAAGCAAGCACATGAATATGCACATATCAAATGCAATCAAGCAAAGTTCATGAGCTTGCTCCCCCTACTTGTGTGCTTCTCTTGTCCAAGAATTTTGATCCATCTCTTTTCTTCAATGTTGCTCCCTCTTTGTCCATGTCCATGTCCAACCTCTACTTCTTTGAGCTTTTATATCTTATCTCTCCCCCTTGTATAATCTCAATCTCAAAGATTTCATATCTTTGTACAATCTCTCCCCCTTTGTCATCAATTTCCATAAAAGGTGTGCTTCTTATTGATGCAAAGGTATGCATTTGGGGTAGATGGTTGAGGCTTGAATCTTGCATTTTTGATGGACATCATTTGATTGGTGGAATGACACCACTTGAAGATACCACTTGTATCTTGTGTAGGGCTTCTTGAGATACCACACATAGGATCTTTGATCTTGATATCAATTTGTGGTACACCTCCCCCTATGTGATAGCATGGGTCATCCATTTGATACACTTGAGCTCTTGTAGGTGAGGGATGCATTCTTCATTTGATGATCACTTAAAGTTGAGGATCACTTGTGGAACCATCGTCTTGCATGATTGACATTATGTGTAGATGTGATATCACTTGAAAGAATCTTCTAGTATGGAACCACTTGTTGGATTTTTTCAATAAAAACCATTTCTTGAACATTTGCTATCTTCATGAGTACCACTTATAGGATATCACTTGTGAGTTGATCTAGACATCACTTGTAGATTCTTGATGAAATACTTGAGTCTAGATACCACTTGTAAGAAACAAACTAGATATCCATTTGCATTGTTGTCTTGTGCTTGTACTCTTATCACTATCATGAGCTTCTATGGTTGATTTGAATTAGATTGATTTGCCTAAGCTTTCAAGTCCGGTTTGAACCAATGACAAGCTTCTTCATGCCTCTTGCAAGGGTTATCTTGCCAATGTTGTACTTGTCACTTGTTAGCAATCCAAATTGAGTCAAGTACTTGGGTTCACTAGCTCATGAACAAATTCATGTACTAACCACTAGATCAAGTAATCATTCAAACAATAGTGGTAGGCTATGAATTTAAACATTTCATTTGTTATGCATGATCCTATGAAGCATGTACTATATGCACTAACCGCATACTAGTAAGGGATGAAATGATTATGCACATTACAATGATACCTTTGCTATGTTGGAGTAGAGGATAATCACATAGATTCCAATTCATTACTCCAATAGCAATGTGAAGTCCAATTATAAGCTTGGTAAAGACCAATAGATACCATGTTGAATTTCATTCTTCACCCAAGTGAAATGAATACCACTTATGATCAAGTGCACTTTCTTGTTGTGGTTGGCTTGCTTTATCTTTTGATCTTTGCTTGCATGAGAGTATCAATTTAAGAATATCACTTGAAATATCATGACTAGCTCTCTTTTGGGTGTTGCTTGCTTTTCTTGATCAACCCTTTTGATTGCTTCAACTAAGCATCTCAAATGTTCCTCGGATCACCACTTCCATGTTAGCCTTCCAAGTACCACACTTGGTTCACCTACACATAGGCGGCAAGCCCCTATACTAGGGAGAAGTGACCTCTCTCCAAGAATCATTCTTGATACTCACTTGAAATGACTTGATTGATTGATTCAAGTGATGGACTTAGCTTGGTGAGTAACCTTGATTCCTTCTTTGAGTCCTTTTCTTTCTTCCAAATGATTTCCAATAGTCAATAGAACTTAAACTTCAACTTCATCTTGAGTTTAATCTTGATCTTTCAATTTGAGTACCGAATGTGTGCAAAGTACACTCCACAATCAAATAACCTTGTACTCTTTACTTGCCATGCTTCTAGATCATCTCAAAACCAAACTTAGGTGCCTCAATTACTTATAAACATGTTTCCAACTTGAGGACCTTTCAATCAAAGTGACTCTAGATCAATCCAACATTTGTCACTTTTCTAACAGATTTTGTACCCTTCAAAGAAATAAGCATATTTCCCAAAGTACAAATCCAAATACCACAAAATTTGGTGAAGGTGTGCATTACTAAGTTATCTAGCAGCTGTAAAATTTTGAGCTTCATTTGACTTCTAGATTACTACCAGATTTCAATTATTCCACCACTGCTACATACTGAAAACTGCTGCACTATAGCTGACAAGATCCACTCCAAAACCAAAGCATTTCTTATCCAATTCTCATGAAACTTGTACAACATCTTATACCATAAGTCTAGAGCATGTACACCAATTTTTATGCCAATTCACTAAGTGTTTATTATTCAAACATGGCTAAGATCATAGCTCACTCAGATTTTCAATATAGGACAGATTTCAATCACTTGAGCTATACTTCATCAAATATGAATTAAACTTGAAACTAACTCATTTGAATACTTTCACAAGACATAAATCCATTCAAACCACTTACTAAAAGTCATCTCATGAATTTATCCAACACAAGTCAATCCAAACTTGACTACCAATCAATTTATCCATTCAAACATCTCATAGCAAGCAACAGTGCATATTTATCCAATTCAATCAACTCATATGCACCCAAATGAAATGATCAATAAGAGATATACCTTGGTTAGCTCATGATCATCCAACTAGCAAGCTTCAACTCAATTATTTGCATGTCATCAAATATATCCAATGAATCACCAACAACTTGAATTATAGCACTTGTATGTTGATAGCGCTTGGACTTCACTCAATTTTCTCTTGGCATTGGGTTTGGATGTGCACTAAGCTTCATAACTTGATTCAACATATGATGAATAATGTGAGATCAATTGAATCAAGTCTCCAATGCCGATGGTACCTACAAACAATCATCCACTTTTTGATGGTACCCAAATAATTTTGGGTCCTCTCAAGTTAGGTGCAACATACTTAGGCATAGCCTTAGTATGAATAGCGGGATGTTTTGCAATAGCAACCATAGAGGTACCATTACCATCCTTTCTAAGCACATTATTATCAACAATTGAAATAGGCTTAGAAATGTCACCTAGGGGACATGAATGTGCCATGTGTTCCCTTTCCCAGCATGAGTAGCACTTTCTCTTTGCTTGAGCCTTCTCTTCTTTGCTCATGTGGTGCTTCTCATTGCCTTGCCTCTCATGGATTGCTTGAGTCTTCTTCTCAAGCTTGGTAGGACACTTAGAGGCAAAGTGTCCCACACTTCCATACTTGAAGCACTTGATGTAAGCATGATCTTTCTTCTCATCTTCATTCTTGCTCATCATCTTGGCATCTTGAGTTTGCATTGGATGCCTTGCCTTTCCACCCCTTCTTGTTTTCTTCTTCTTTATCATCAAATCACCACCATCTTTATGGTTGATCTTGATTTGAACTTGAGGTATCTTCTCTTGCTCAACTTTTGAGTTGTAGCACCTCTCTAACTTGTTGCTCAATTTCTTTACTTGTTCATTGAGATCATTGTTCTCCTTCAAAAGGTTAGTCTCACAAGACATAGAAGTAGAACAAGCATCTATATGTGAAGAGCATGGCATATCTAATAAATCATCACAAGAGGTGGATACATGCTTATTGCCTACATCACAAGGGTTAGCAACAATTTGTGATTTATCATTTGATCCATGTGATGAGCTCTCATTATTTTTAAGTTTCTTTGTAAACATTTTAATGAGAGAAGCATGTTGTTCTAATAATCCATCATGAGATGCAAGTAGTGTCTCATGATTCAATTTTAGCTCATCATGTGAAGATTTATAAGCATCAAGTAATTTCTTATGTTCTTCACAAGAGTTCTTTAGAAATGAGTTTTCATTTTCTAATTTCAATGTTTTAGCTTTCTCATTTTCTAAAGACATGGTCATGCTAGCAAGTCTACTAACAAGCTCATGATATGAATCAACATGATCAACCACATTATCATTTGTTACCTTGGTGTCACCTTGTGACATGAAGCAATGTGGTGATGTAGTTGGAGAGATTGTAGTAGCATCTTCATCAAGGCTTGAGCATGACCATCATCACCATCAAGTGTGCATGGGGTAGCATCATCACTTGCAACACTTGTGGCATCATCATCAACCTTGTCAAGTGAACTTGTGGTAGATCGATCATCATCATCATCACTTGACCATGAGGTGGAGCAATCTTCCACAATCACCAAATTGTGGTTATGCTCAACACACTCATGTGCCTCTATCTTGGACTCATCATCATCATCGGAGACCGTCCCATATTTCTCATTGAGATAACTCCAAATCTCATGGGCGGTCTTCATGTCAATGATCTCTCTAAATATACAATCATGCAAAGATCTATACATGATGTTAGTAGCTTGGATGTCGAGATCTAGATATTTCTCTTGTGCTTGAGTTAGATTATCTTCATCCAACATGTGAGAAAAGCCTACATCTACCATCCACCACATTTGAGGGCAAATAAACTTAAAATTGTATATCATCCAATTTTCCATCGTGTAAAGTGTGTGCCATCAAAAATGTGTGGACAATCAACATCTAGCCCATAAGCCACCATCCTCTCGGGTCGGTGAAGACAACAAATGAGAGACCTAGCTATGATACCACTTGTAGGGTTGAGATGGCGGACTAGAGGGGGATGAATAGTCCTTTCTAAAATTAATCGCGTCTGCTAACCAAAACAAGTGCGGAATTAAAACTATCGGTCTAGCCAAGACTACACCCCTCTATCTATATTCTCTAGCACCTTCCAAAGATACTAGTTAAGCAATGAAGGTGCTGGGCTAGCTAGAGCTCACCTAACCAATTCTAGAAGCAAGGTCACACAAACCTATGCCACTAATACTTTAAGCAACAAGGGAGCTCCTACACATGCTAGTAAGCAAAAGCACAAAGCCACCTAATGCTCACTAACAATGCTCAATAACAAGGCAACCGATGCCAAATTAGAGAGCACAATTACTTAGCTACACAAACTAAGCAATGTGACTAACAAGGTCACACAAACCAAATTAGCCACGCAATGGAGCTACTTCTATGCTACACAAGCAAGAAGGTAACTAGTAAGCTACACAAGCTAACTAATTACAAGACAACTACACAAGCACAATGTATATGAAAGTAATTACAAGCTTGTGTAACGAGGATGCAAACCAACGGGAAGAACAAGGTTGACACATTGATTTTTCTCCCGAGGTTCACGTGTTTGCCAACACTCTACGTCCCCGTTGTGTCGACCACTCACTTGGTGGTTCGGCGGCTAATTGGCATCACCCGCCAAGCCCGCACGTCGAGCACCACAAGAACCTACCCCGAAAGTGAGGGTAGCTCAATGGCACGCTCAACTAGAGTTGCTCTTCGTGGCTCCCGTGGGGCGAGCACAATGCCCCTCACAAAGCTCTTCTTCGGAGCACCGCACAAGCTTCTTGCAGGCTTCGACGGAGACCGCCACCAAGCCGTCTAGGAGGTGGCAACCTCCAAGAGTAACAAGCACCATTAGCTTACAACTCGATCACCTAGTGCCACTTGATGCAACCTCACAATGCAATCGCACTAGAATCGCTCTCTCACACAATCGAATGATCACTATCAAGTATATGTGAGATGGAGGGCTCCCAAGCACTACTACACAAGGCACCAAGGCTCTAGTGTGCTCAGCTACTGGCCCAAGGCCGACCATGGCTTCTATTTATAACCCCATGAACAAATAGAGCCGTTACACCTTCACTAGGCAAAAGTCAGGATGACCGGGCGCTCTAGTCTGATCGACCGGACGCTAGACCTCAGCGTCCGGTCATGCGATGCACGCCACATGTCCCCTGCTTCAAATACTATTCGCCCAATCTCAACAGTCATCTATCGACCGGATGCAGTAGCTTGAACTGACCAGACGCAGCAACCCCAGCGTCCGGTCATTTCCAGTAAGGTACCGGACATGACCAGACGTGTCCGGTCGATCACGATCAGACACAGCACCAGCGTCCAGTCACCTCTAGCAACACTGCTCTGCCTACGTCATCACATGTCACCTTGACCGAACGCACCCTGTCAGCATCCTGTCACTTCCAGCGCTAGTGTCTGGTCGAAGACCGACGCCTACCTGCTGACTGCCACTACTGACCCGACGCTGGAACCCAGCGTCCGGTCACTACATGACTAGTGTCCGGTCCACTCTATGAGACCCTATCTTTTCGGAATAGGGCGTTGGTGGCACCGTTGGACTGTCCGCACTCTACGGGCGGACACTCCAACGTGGAGTTCCAAACCCTTCTCACCTCCGTTCCATCGCCGAGTTGATCCACATCAACTCCAACTTCATCTCCTTTGTAAATGTGCCAACACCACCAAGTGTACACCGCTATGTGTATGTGTGTTAGCATTTTCACAATCATTTTTCAAAGGATTAGCCACTCAACTTGCCACGCCACTCAATCCTAGCGATGATGCAAAGTTAGATCACTCGAGTGGCACTAGATGACCGATATGCAAACAAGTTTGCCCCTCTTGATAGTATAGCCATCTATCCTAAACCAGGTCACAAACTTCTCTACACACCTATGACTGGTGAAATGAAATGCCCTAAGTTGTACCTTTGCCTTGCATATTCCATTTCATCTCCTCCAATGTCGATGTAACACATGCACCAACATGATCAACAATGATATGATCCACTTCATATCATCAAGTGATCATATTGGTTCATCGATCTTGACTTCACTTGCTTTTCACCATTGCCTTTGTCCATCGGCGCCAAGTCTTGCTCAAGCTTCACCGCTGTGCGGTCCATCGCTCCAAAGCCTCTGACTTGCCCTTTACGCTTGTAACCGGTCCATCAAGCCAAGTCTTGTCTTGATCTTCTCTACCTTGATCACATGACTCAATGTCATGTCTCATGTGCAATGAGCTCCTTCATCATCACGTGTGTGAGCTTTGCAACATCTCCAAGCCATTTTCACCTTCATGGCATATGTTGCTCACACACATGTACCTGTGGACTAATCACCTATGTATCTCACATAAACACAATTAGTCCACCTAGGTTGTCACTCAATTACCAAAACCACACAAGGACCTTTCACCATCTTCGACACTCCATCGACATGCCTCATGGCAAAGCCCACTAAGGTAAAATATGATGAGAGTGATGATGATTGTGAAAGTGATGATTATAGGAGTGATGATGATGAGGAGGAGTACACCAACACTACTAGAAATATCTACTTCTATGATGAATAGCTTTCATCACTGAAGGAGCCAAATTCATCATAATTTTAGTTTTATGATGAGTTTATGATGGAAAACGGTTCGTCATAGAAGTCATGTCATTCCTTAACTTCTATGACGATTCTAGAAAGTTGTCATAGATGTGGATAGATCTATGATGAAAACAAAACATCATAGAACTGTTGTGGCATGCATGGCACGGAGGCATCCATGCTGGCAGTTGGTTCCATTGGAGATGCTTTCCATGTGTACCTGCTATAGCTGATTGCATTGGAGACGGTTTGGGTATGTGTCACCTTGTTATTGGACAACATGGCCATCTCTGGTTCTTGCACATTTCAGGTTCTTAATGGACCACGTGTTGGGCCCCTGTTGTTCCACATGTCTGTTTTCTATTGGCACACATGTCGTGTTGTGGTTGGGTCACGTGTCATTTCTTCATTGGACCATGTCATATTTTTATTGGCCCATGTGGCCATTTCGTATTCGACCACGTGTCACAGTGTTGTCTGTCCACATTTGATTTTTTGATTTGGCCACATGGCTTGACGACTTCCTTCCACATGTCGGATTTTTATTAGTCCATGTGTCATGCCATGGCTATTTCATGTGTCATGCATTGGTTCATCCACGTGTCGCATTTTTATTTGATCACTTTGCCTGCCTAGGTTCTACCATGTGCCCAACAATCAATTCATCATAAAAGTAATTCAAGATTGTCACTATTGCATAGATTGACTACATAATTATTCAATGATATCTATATAATTATTCAGCATGATAATCAAATACAACAAATTACTGTTTACACATCAGCGGCAACCCACTGATAGTTTCACCACATCAAACCAGCACCTGAGTACACACATCAAACCACAAATGTTCATGGCATCAAGCCAATAGAGTTGACGACTGAGAGTTACCAAAAGTAGAGCTAAAGCACATGATATCCTCACGTAGCTTATTGTACTCCTCGTGTTGCTATATCTTGAACTCCTCAAACTCCCTTTCAGTCTTTTTGTCTTCCTCTTCAGTTCATCCACTTGTTCGATGAGGTTAGCAGAACTTTCTTGATCAGCAACAAGCTGTTCCTGAAGCTTTCTCTCCACCGATGTCTCTATTCTAGTGGAGCTTGTTAGGATACCAGAATTCTTCAAAAAAAGGGTGTTGCCGCTGACCTAGGAGTGGACCTAGCCATGGGAGAGGCAAAGGACCGTGGGAACAACATCAGCACTTGTCATTGGTTTGGGCTAATCAGCAACAGGTTTTGCTCACATAGTTTCCATAGCGTCCTATGAAATTGAAGCAGTAAACATTAGGTTACAGATAGTGGAAGAGGACTTTAATTATAAACCCAAGAGATTAGTTCATAACAAGTAATGCAGGTTTCATATTGATATGGATTACGGGGCTGTTTGGATCTTGGCCACATAGCCATGCTGTGGCGAGTTGTGGCGGTGGCGGGATTTTCATTCGCCACACTCTTGTGGCTCATTTCTATACCGAGTAAAGCTATGGCAGCCTCATTCAAGTCAGCAACCAAACAGCTGCTCTGGTTCCCGTGGCGAGCCATAATTTGTGGCGTGGTGGCTGGTAGCCCTCAACCAAACACCCTCTACATAAGCACAACACACAAGTACTAATATGGATTACATACTACAAAATTCAAGCCTTAAACAATAGGTTACATATATGGATTACATAAGCACAATGCACAGGTATTGCAACTTTAAAATTAAATGATGATGCCAAATTTAGGGCCCCTTTGGTTCATAGGATTTCCAAAGAAAAAATATAGGAATTAGTAATCCTATGGACTCAGCACCGTAGAGGCCTTGGGTTCATAGGAAGAAATGGGGGAAGGAAAACCATATGAATGTTTCCTATCCTTCAACTTTCATGGGAAAAACAAAGGAAAAAACATCCAGTGAAACCTCATTGTATTGGCTTCCTATGTTTTTCCTGTACAAAACCAAACACCCCTTCTAACAAAATTCCTCTATTTTTCATTCATCTATTTTCACATGCATTCCAATCATATTCCTATGTTTTTCCTGTTCCTACATTTTTTGATCCTGCATTCCAAAGGGGGCCTTAGGCTCCTACTACTATTGCTTCTATTAATAGTGCACATGAGTTTGTTTATACATAGGCTAGAGTAACAATGAAACACAACCATCACTTACAAATGATTATAGCTGTACAACATAGGAGTGAGATCCTGTAGCTTGGTGGCACTTCACTTTTGCATGGTTTTGCTTGTTCTTCTTAGATCCATGAGTCAACTCTCTAGGTCTTGTTGACTTCACTCTCTTGGACTGCCTTCCTCTAGGACTGATATCAGCGCTGCCTTTTATCCTATTGGCGGAGCCTCCTCTGTGGCTTCTTTGAACCAGATGCTAAAACTAGAGAAACAAATTTAAGCAGGAAGCATGTACAAATTGCATTGCTATCCAGACAACAAAGCATTGCATTGCTATATGCACCCCACACCCCACCCCCACTCCCCCAACCCCCGGCCCTTCCCGCCCAAACTCAATACAAGGTAGAACAAGCACCTCAACTGCAAGGGCCACTGGCTCATCTTGTAAATCTAAATATGTTTCATATGTATCACCAAATCCTTCAACAACCACCCCTGGTTCTTCCATCTTCCTATGATTCTTTGTGACTTGTGCCTCCCTCTCTCGTTCAAAAGCAGTTAGTGTCTATTCATCTAGATTACAAAGGTATTCATTAACTAAACCTTCTAGCGAATATCAACATAACAGAGAGCAAGAGTATGCAAATAAGCACCTAACTATTAACTATAGCTTATACGAAAGTCATTAATCTAATAAAGCACATGTTAGCTACACTCAACTATAGGAAATATGCAACCCCATCACTATCTATATATCCTAGCTTGAACCACTATAATATAGCACACATCATAAAAGGAATTTGGGTACCTCTTCCTCCGCGTACCCTGGCTACGCTTCATCGTTGGCATATCCATCTTGTCATCGTGGTCGCAGAACTAGTGCGATCGGCATTGATGAAGGGGTACTAGATTCGGCTCTGGCTATGGTTCCAATCTAGCTGGTTGTGATAGTTGCCGAAGTAGGGGATCCAGATCTAGCCTATACCATCATCAAGGTGGTCCTTCCACCGTCAGCTGACCTGCCGTCGATGAATTGAAGGAGATTTGGCTCCAGCTAGGGTTCACAAAGCTGTGAGAGAGGGTGTGGCTAGAGAGTGGAGATTGATGAGTTGAGCTGTTGTGCCAATGGTGCCTAGGGTTTGGAGAGGGGTGGTAGAGGGGGTAGCTGGAGAGTGGAGAGGAAGGCCATGGGGCTAGGATTTGGAGCAGGAGGATAGACTGTGGTAGCTGAATGATGGAGATGAAGGCAGAGATGGTGACTCCTTGTGCTTTTATGTGGCCATCACTGTACCACAAATGCCCTTGTTAAAATCGATGGCATGGTAAACCTAATTTCTGAGCAGAGGGCAAAAGAGAGACATCTAATTTTTGGTGCTTGTTGGTGGCACTGCTCGGCACGGTGTGAAATTTTTGCCAAAAATCAAATTTTCACACGGGCAGATCTCCCCATCTGTTCAGGGCTCACCAACACTGCAAAATGGAATGCCGATAAATGGACAAAAGAAACTCAAAAACTAGATCCTTTGGAATGGAGGAGAAATAGGAATTTTGAAGGATCCAAATCGGCAAATCTTATAGGAAAAAATCCTATGAAGCCCTTTGGACTAACAGCTCTAGTGGGATCCTAGCTCCACCACATGCAAGTCCATGTCTAAATAGAGGTGGGTGTTGGCCAGGGCTGACTCAGCCCCATGGCGAATGCCATGCGTCACTACCTCCTAGATCCACACCGACAGAGCATAGACATGCTCAAGGAAGTTCGGCCCCGCCGGTAGCACAGACGCATCATTCAGCTGCTCCATGACGGCTGAAAGAGCTAGAACGAAGAAAACCCTACCAATTAATAAGAGCGGTGCCACACAAAACAAAAGGATACAATAATGACAATGCCTTACTAGCGAGCTACGCCTACGCTTAACCTGCTGTGGCTTTAGCCACGGCCGTCTCCCTATCGGCTGCGATGACTGCCATCTCCACAATGGAGAGGCATGACCACAGCCGCTCTGCCTCCTGGTTCTTCGCATGGAGAGCCCCCCTGGTCATGTCTAGGTCCCACACCATCATCTCCTCCCTTGGATGCTTCTTCGCCACCATGATTCAAGCTTGAAGAATGAGGCCCTAGGGAGGAGGTGACGAGCAGGAAAGGTCAGTTCACAAGGTTACAAGGCAACTATACTAACTCCCCTGTTTTTCCTCTATTTTTATAGCAGGGGATGCGCACGGCCAATGGAGTTCTATTAGATGCCAGGCCATAGCAGGAGGAAAGGCAAGGCCACATCTCCATGATCTTTGAGGAGCATGCCTCCCGAGAAACACGCATCGAGAAATGAGCTATTGAAGTGGAGCAGCCAAATAGTTGTTCATATTTTTTTTGCACTCGCAATAAAGTTTGGATATGGCACATTTGATCTTGTCGGACACTATACAGTACAGAGCTATGAGTAAAACTATTGCCAATGAAGTGCACTTGGTCACAACATTTGTATCAGTAGTAGTAGTAGTCATGAGTGGCTTTGATCTGTGTTGAACTCAACTCGTCTTATTTTTGTGTATTTGATAAGATTTGTTAAACTTGCAAGAACCATGCATCAAAGATAATTTTATTCAGAAATTAGTTTTTATAATCTGATGCGTGCATCTACAAACCAAGAGAAATCAAAGCAAGTCCTTAGTCTGCCCCTCGACTGTCATCACTGCTTGGATTAGACTGCACTATCTATACTTTATAGGATCACACAAGGTCTGGTCATCTAAAATCTTGACTACCCAGATAGTGTAATTGATGAACGACATGCTCCAGCATTCCCATGTAGGCACGCATGCGTGGGTGGCATCAACAGCCTGTTACAGTAGGGGACGTTGCCTCCAAGCCTGTTGCATTGACGTGACAGGGCAAAGCCCCACCGTCCATCCACGCAAACGTCTCAGTCGTGGGGTGGTCGATGGCCCGCAAACCATAGCAGCAGAGACAAAGGGTGAGAGGGAAGGTTATACCTGCTACCTTCTCTCTCTAGATCTCCTAATTCCATCCCAAAGCTTTTGCCTTCCACCCTACTACGTTGCCGATGCCTCCTAATAGGACCATGGCAGAGTGGACGAGGTCGTCTATCGATGGGGCTAAGTTCGACCAGTTGCAAGAGAGGGGGTGATCCAGAGGCCACTGAGGAGCTCAGGTGGAGAGTCTTGGCGAGAAGCAAAGTGGAGCTGAGGCCGAAGGAAAATGAGGTCATCTCTTTTGTCTCTTTCCACCTTCTTGGGTTCAAGCTGCTGGTGCACCCCTTACTCAGGTGGTTGCTCTACTACTACGGGCTTCGTCTCCATGACTTAACCCTAGAGGGGATCCTCCACTGCTTAGTCTTCATCATGCTATGCGAGGGCTTCCTACGAATACCTACCCATTATGATCTATTGTGGATTCTTTTCTGGGTGGTTCCATCAGTGTGCTCTTGGCACTGTCATTGTCCGATGGGGGTACCTTGATTGAAGTTCATCCCGGATTGGAGTAGCGCTACCTGAGCCTTGACCACCACTATGCCATAGACTTGGATTGGGAGCATGGGTGGCTCTATGTCCCCAACAATGAGCAGCAGCCGCTGCCAACTTTTTCTCATGACCAGCTGCATCCTAACATATCAGAATCGTGGTTGAGGACACCAACCATGTTGAAACCACAACATTTGCGCTTATTTCTTGGTGCAATCAAGGAACTAAAGGACCAAGGACTGACAACGCCGAGGGTGATCCATACCTTCTTTAGCTATCAGGTACTCCCCTTGAAGATGAGGGGCCACCCCCAGTTTGAGTTCCATGGCACAAGGGATGCTATAATCGAGTCAAGCTTCCCCATCTACGTGGATGAGGTAGATGATCTAATGATGATAGCTATTAGAGTGTCCACACCAGATCACGGCATTGGGGAGGCCCTAGATGCCTTCCACACTGGAAATCCTCCTTCGACAGATGGACCTCTCATCGGCATGGTCTCCCACCCACCACCAGTTCCCCCTTCAAAGGTGGATTATCATCATACCGCTGTTCATGTTGTTTATCTTCATTTAACTAAATATGTGAGCAATGCTCACACTAGCTAGTATGTATTCATGTTGTTTAATTTAACTAGTATTTGGAATTTGCCTACTTTCTCAATAGGTGAACGTGGGCGTGACGGCGTCCTGAGCCTTGTTGGCCCTAGAGCCTGGTTCTTCGTCCACAGTCACTCTCGGAAAGTGTCCCCGTGAGGCATCCCCCGATGGGGGCAGCCACCCATGATTCTGTGCCTTGCTGTGCTGGTCAGTTCATTAAGTCATTTGCATTCTCAATCCAATCGCTCTCCCCCTTATCCTATATGGGCTTGAACTTGGTTTGCATTGTGCTGCTCTTTCTCCATGATGGTGCCATCCTCGGTCGTGGGGCTTCCACTTGGTGTTGTCGGAGGGTCATCCCATCACCACATGATGGCACCATCCCCGGTTGTGGAACTAAGGACTGGGTCTAGACCCTACAGCAATGCGCGCAAGCCGCCTATGACATAGCCTTTCTCTTGGAAACAGCGGACAATTCGGTCGCCGCAGAGGAGCGCCTCCAAGCTCTGTCGGCCTACCTTCGAGCCATGGTGACCGAAGCTGTTCGTTAGGAGTCTACCATGGTGCTAGCTATTGCCCAACATTAGATTGGCGCAGTGGTGAACATCCGGGTGATGGAGCAGGGTTTTTCACTGGGTTAAACAGACAATGACATCGCTGATCTGATTGAGAGTTTTGAGCCAGCCACCAATGCTGTCTTACCGAAGGTGGACATGGAGCTGATCCTACATGCCATCCTTGACCCTTGATCTATGGGGCATATCAGTAGTATTAGTAGTCATGAATAGGTTTGATCTATGGGACACCCTTGCAAATATGTGAACTCTTATTTGCATGTTGGTGTTAATTTTTGTTGAACTTTGTATTTAGTGGATTAAACTTTGTTGAGCGTGGTGCCTCTCAGGTCCTTTGGTCATTTTGTAGCTGGTTTCTAGCCCTTGTTGGATGCTTTTCGCTATAGATTTCTTTCTAGTTATCTTTGATCTGATCTATAATATGCTAAACATTCATGAGTGCCTTTGATCACTATTGAAGCCAACTCGTGTCTTCGATAAATTTTGTTGACCTTGAAAGAACCATGCAGTGAGGAGTTCATTTGAACATGTCTCACCTCGATCTAATGTAGAATGAAGGAGCCATTGCTGTTGACTTTTACTACTAACGCAAGAAAGTCTGCTCGCTGAGTATTTGATCTCGTTGGATAGAATAAAGTGTCGTATGGAGTAGCAATTAGTCTGCCCCTTGACTGCCATGACTGCTTGGATTGGAGTGAAATAAGTATAGAAAAGATCTAACACAACCGCACTAGGCATTCAGGTGTCAATCATGTCATGGTGGTCAAAAGCTCTTTCTCTGGATTCACTTCTTGTGTCCAACTTTCTTACCACATTCGCTTCACTCTCGTTAGCCGTGCAAGGTCTATATAAAAGGAGTGTCCCCCCTTCCCTCATTCGATAGCATTTGCATGAATCGCCTACCTTCTGGCTCCTCCCTCACCCATTTGCATTTTCCCAATAGCGTTCGATGCTGGTTTGAGGATCTGAATAAAGATAATGTGCTTCATATCAAACCATACTATTTGTATGAACTTATTATTGCATTCCATGCTAGTTTGAGGATGTCGATTCACATTTATTCTAACCAAAATCAAGCTTACAGATGGCAACTAGTTACCATACCATGGATGTTTACTCTACAACAAACGATCAAAACTTTTCCCTCGACCACGTCCCTCTATGATATTAGACGAAATGACGTTTACCTATTTCTTGTAAACCATATGTTCACCTTATAGTCCGAGCAGCGTAAATTTGAATAGGCTAGACATATAACTCTTGTACTTAGCTATGAGTAAAACTTTTGCCTGATCGGCTGTGCTACAAACAGGAGCTGAACCATCTGTGGCTGCATGCATGGAGTAGTAAGGTAGGAGTAGTTGGATTCCTAAAGTGGCAGCTCCAAACACAGCTGAGGGAGTGCAGACAATCAGAACCTATGAGATCATGTAGCCACCTCTAGCTAGCTGCTGCCCCTAGCTGCTATGAGCATGCAACTGATTATATTGGACTGCACTATACTTCATCAAATGATAGAAGGTCCGACCATCTAAAATATTCACTACTCGGATACTAGTAATGCTAAACGTGGTGCGCTCGCATCACAAGCCTATTCCAGCCCTGGCGTCCCTGTGTGTACAAAGCCTGGCCTCACTCCCATTGGTTTTTTTATGTTCACCTCACTCCCATTGTTTCACTCCCCCCTTGCATTGCACAAAAGCCTTTGCCTCACACTACCTCGCAAAGTCCCCACCTCCGCCTCTCCATTGGTTCCCATGAAGGTCATCCCCATCAAGCGCTCTAAGTCCTTCTCGAGGAACCATGGTCAGGCTCTAGTCCATGCTTCCTCCAATGCACTGGCGCACACCGCTTTGATGCCTGCTCGTACCCTTCTTGACTACTGGTACCATCATGCTCTTGCACGCTGTCTCCAAGGCTGCCATTTATCTCCCCGTCGCCCACGATGACACCGTTGATGCCTCTAGGACCATTGTATCCCTCGCCACTGCCACTCCCGGTGCGGTCCACCTCACCATTATTGCAAGCCCCATTGTGGTCACACACACCGTCCCCTAGGCTAGCATTGGTCTCCCCATCACCCAAAATGACGATGTTGATGCCACCGACACCGGTGGTTCACTCGCCACCGCTGCTCCCGGTGTAGTCCACCTTGCCATCGTCGCACGCACCATTGTGGTCCTGCACGCCATCCCCTAGGTTGGCATTGGTCTCCCCATCGCCCACAACGACGATGTTGATGCCACAAGCACCGGTGCTTCGCTCACCACTGCCACTCATAGTGTGGTCCACTTCGCTGTCATCGGTGGCCCCATCATGGTCGAGCTCGCCATTGCCGGATCCGCTCCCCGTGCCCCATGGTGGGAGCAGGTCTCCTGCAACGTTGTGGTCTCGCTCGTCGTCCGCCGAGGACATGTCCGAGTGCTCTATGGTGGTGGCCCCATCATGTTCTAGCTCACCTTCATTGGATCCGCTCCAACGCACCACGACGGGATGTAACACCCTAAAATTTGCCTCTTTTGAAAATAGGTTTAAAATGGTTTATTCAAGAATCTTGTGCTCATGACAATGTAGGAAATAAAACTTTTTGTTAAATTAAAATTCATCATAAGGTAGCAACATGTTTGAGCATACATGCCCTTCCATTTGATGTATTTGCTTGAGTGGTTTTGATTGAAAATTCAAAATGGTTTAAATTGCTTTTGCAAAAGAAATTAAAAATGGTTTTGAAATAAAAGAAAAAGAAAATTTGAAAATAAAAGAGTTTAAAAAGTTGTAAAATTTATTTTTTGAAAACCTAACAATGGTTCTTCTCCTATTTTGAATTGATAAATAAAATGGAAATAATATTTGAGTTTGCATAGGTTCATATTTGAATTGGATTTGAAATAAGAAAAGAAAAGAAATAGAAAAGGAAAAGAAAACCTCTCTCTCTTGCTCTCTATTTGGCCCAGCCGGCCTGCTCTCTAGCTCGGCCTGCTGTTGGATTCCACTCCCCACCGGCTCTACTTCCTTGGGCCGACAGCCTACTAGGCCTGCTCCCTCCCTCTCTCAGTTTTCTTCTACTTGGCCTAGCTCTTCCTCTTCCGCTCGGCCCAGCTGAGGCCCGTAGCTACACGGCACCCGCGAAGGCCACACCGCACCGTGTCTCCTCTCCCTTGCACGCAGTCACTGCCATCCTGGGCCCACGCATTAGCCACATCTCCTACCTCATCACCATGCCGGACTCCATCGCCACCGCCATGGACTCTGAGTCCGTTCCGCTTTCGCATCGGGCCGAGAGCCCCACGCCACCACGTCACTATTTTGCCATGCCACCTACGTCGCTCCACCCCTATAAAATCCAGAGCCTCTGTGTCGCCTCGCCTCAAGCCACGTTGCCATCGTGGAACCCTAGTGCCACCATAGCCGTCTGCCACCGAGCACCGCGCGTCGTCTCCGCTCTATCGTGGATCCCTAAAAGTGCTGCGGTGAGTTCGTTGTACACTGCTCTCCATCCCCATGCTTTTGGTTTGCTCCGCCGTGGACCATAGGCCCTTCTCCATGAAATCCAGCAAGCTCGCTTGCTATCGGCCATGGCGTCACCACTTGGAAGCGCTGCTCCGGTGACCCCATCCCTACTAATCTATCTCAACCGTCCGCTCCTGATCCAAAGACTCAGATGAGCCCGTACCCCTTCGGCTACTATTTTTGCATAAGACCCCTCGGGTTCTTAATTTTCTAACACGCGGTCCATAGCAACTTTCCAGAATACGTTTTCTTCTTTAGAAAGCGTAGTTTCTTCAGATTAGATTCAAAATACATTTTTATCTATTTACAGTTTTGCCACTAATCTTATTTTAGCCATAAAATCTCTGTTTTAACTCCGATTCAATCTGTTTAACTTGCGTTAGGTTCGTATTTACATTGTCTACGTGTTTATACCACTTTTAGATATGTTTTCAACTTTTAAAATTCATGGTTAGATTTAATCTATTATTTTATTAAAGAAAATCTTGTTTATTTCATATCTTCTACGTTTTAGCTCTAATTTGACCTGTTCAAGTTGCCTTAGAGTCATAGCAACGAGATCTACGCGTTAGTAACAGTGTTTACCATATTACTATTTCTGAATTATCATGGTTTAAATCATATTTTGATTAATACTTATGCAACTAGATTTTATAAATAAAATATGATTTGTTTTACTTTAGTTTTATACTTCAAATCTAAATTTGACTTAATTCAATTTATAATATTTATAAAATATCTTATATATATGAATTTATATAGTTAAAATAAATGAAGCCTATAGTTTTCTTTTCCATGTATAAAGCAAATCTCTCGGTAGTTGTATCTTTTCAACCGTATCTCTGATTAGAGTGCTTCTTGCGACTGTGTGTTGGTAGCGGTGCATAGAATCATGTTTTAAACTCTTTTACTTATTTTTCTAAGATTGGTGTACTGTTCTAATTTAGTTCTATTGTTTGCTTCGTTTATGATTGTATGGATGCTTGTGTGGTGCATTATGATTACATCCAGTCGGTGAGATATACGTGGTGATCAAGAAGAAGAAGAAGAAGAACGTTGAAGATTAAAGCATACCAAAGGATCGGTGTTTTAAGGAAAGTATAGCATGGGATCTTTCTTGTTGTCCTATACACCTTTAATCATTTAATTCATATTGCATGTGTCTACCTTGACCGCCACTAAGGATTTTCTAGTACTTTGTACCTTGAACCTTGATACCTTTGGGTTACTGCATTGGGTAGTATGATGCTAGTGCTCAACTAAAGCTATGATCTTGTAATTTGACTAATGGAATATGCAATAAATATTAAAATATGCTTTTTAGCAACATGGAACAAGGGGGCTAGAGCGTTGGGCTGTTTTTATGGTGCTCTAGATTCGTCTCCCTAAGGACTTATCTATAAGTGATCATCTAGGACTTATAGTACAACTGTGAGGGCTATATGGCTCTAAATTTAGCTCAGTATGAGGACCTTTTCTAGCTTGTTTGAGGTTACCTTTATTGGCGTAAGAATGGCTTAACAAATCGGGTATATGACAACCTCTACTCTTATGTGTATAGCCGTGATGGAATTGTGCCATTCGACAAGGGGTTCCTATATCTGTTTGCTGAGTGCATGTAATGGCCCTAACTTGTTAGATGAACCTTGGAAAGGCTTCATAGTGAACCCTATTGACCTTCCTTGGTTGTCAGTTAAGAGGTTTATCACCTAGGGCGAAAGGGTAAATCACGACTCACTATGAAAGTGTACAACCTCTGTAGAGTGTAAAACTGATATATCAGCCGTGCTCGTAGTTACGAGCGGCCTTAGAACCCTTACAAAATAGATGATGAACACGGATGATACTATGATGAAAATGCTCATTAATAATTACTATTTATGCTATTCATTATTCATGTTTACCTGATCATGTGTTTACATGGGCTTGTGATAAACTTGTTGCTACTCAATTGCTAAAATCATGACTCATTAAAAGCTAATCCTAGTTAAACTAGTGTCAGCCTTTCGAGCCTCATGAACCTCATGTTATATTTGTTGAGTATGACATGTACTTATGCTTGCTTTACTTTTTAAATCTTAGAAAAAATCCTAGATGGGTACCAGATTGCTAGTCTGGAGGAGTTAGGCTTGTGATCAACCAGTCAGTTGTCCCTATGGAATTGGAGTCTTCATCCGAAGATCAGAGTTGTCTTCCTGCTGTTTGCTATCTAAGGTTATATCCTTTATACTAAGTATGTTATATATTAAGCATTGTCTATTGATATTACCTTTATTTGTAGCTATATGTGAGATTTGACTTCTTGGGCTCACATATGGTGTGTATCTAGTTTTGTCCTTAAAACTGGGTGCTACAAAGTGGTATCAGAGTAATGCTGACTGTAGGACTCAAGCCTAGTAGAAACTAGTCATTTTAAGGTTTAGAAGTTGCTACAAAAATCTTTGCTCTATGAACCTTGATATTTTCTTCTCTACTATATCTCTACCCTTGTTATTCATCTCTACCTTGGTGCTTATTTTAAAGTCTTTGTTCTCATCTTCACTCCTTGATTTGATATGCTTTTAGAACTATCCTGCACCACCTTCTTGCGTAATCTGAAGATGAATCTTAGGATTGTTACCCCTAGTACAATGAAAACGATAGTATCACAAGTTGAGTCGATGATTGAGTTGTGCACCTTTATTGCTTATTGAATTGTCATTATGCTTATGATTGTTTTGCATCTTTGTAATCATTTCAATGATCTTGTTGGGTGTTCCCACAATTTCATTTAGTTTATAGGCCTAAGGTATAAGGATTAATGCAATAAATAGTTGGGTTTTGGTTTCTCCTATTTCCTCTATCTTATCTTTTAGAGCAACCTATCTTTATTGGCTTATATATCTATTCTTGTATGACCACAAATCATGAGAAAATTCTGAACAATAGTAGACTTCAATATCTTTCTATGACCGCAAGAATCGCCCTGATAGCTATTTTGGTTATGGAGTTGTCAAAATCACAAGATGATGCACCTTTGCTGTCTGAAACTTGGAGCAGTTTCTGTTGTGCACTGTTTTTGACAATGTGAACTATGTAATTTAGAAAAGTGTTCTATAAGGAAGTTGTGGATAATTTTGTAAGTTTTCCAATGGTATAAGCTACAACTTCACTAGATTAACAGAATGAGAGTTACGGCTGTTTTATTGCGCTGCTGTTTTTCTGTTCATGAGGAATTTCAGAGTCCTTGTTCATGCCCATATACAAGAGTGTCATTGGGATGTCCGAACGCCTTGATACTAGTTAGTTCATTTAGAAGGAGATTCAAGCTACCCTTCTTGTGTCCCCTAGTTGATCTTTTCTTAAGGGGGGTAGCCAAGCAAAGGAAGTTGCAAGAAGAAGTTTATGCTGGAAGGCATGAGATGGAACATCTGACGAATGATCTGTAGTTATCCATTATGGAGCATGGAAGTACTATCTTTTAGGAAGTCAAAGTGACATCTAGGAGGATCACAAGAATCTACAGGACATCTTCACTAAGTTGGTCTTGAGCTTGTGATATCCTCGTTGGAATGAAATTGATTATGACTTGGAAAACTGCTATCACTTCGAGGAGCAAAGTCATGGCCGATGCCCTTAGCAATGAAGAATTGTGCTAAGAAGGTTCGGGTGACACCAAGAACTAAGAATTGTATTTCAAGTTCAAGCAACTTAACCGGAATCATTAATGTTTTAAAGATTGGTGGTAGATTCTCTTTCTGACCAAGAAAGTGAAAAGGCTCCATTAGAAGGTGAACATATGAAGAAAGAGGTCTAATAAGTATGGATTAAAAAGGAAAGGTGGCCCAGTGATTGGAGTTACCTGAGTATTGTTTGGAGTACCTTTTAGAATCTTGGAATCAGTTTGACAAGTTACTTAGAGTATGGTAAGCAGGTATGCAAAGTAGAGAAGAATCCAAAGGCGGAGAATCTGTATCTCTTTTATCACCGTTTTTTGAATCTCGAGGATGAGATTCATCTTAAGGGGGTAGAATTATAACACCCTAAAATTTGCCTCTTTTGAAAATAGGTTTAAAATGGTTTATTTAAGAATTTTGTGCTCATGACAATGTAGGAAATCAAACTTTTTGTTAAATTAAAATTCATCATAAGGTAGCAACATGTTTGAGCATACATGCCCTTGCATTTGATGTATTTGATTGAGTGGTTTTGATTGAAAATTCAAATTGGTTTAAATTGCTTTTGCAAAAGAAATTAAAAATGGTTTTGAAATAAAAGAAAAATAAAATTTGAAAATAAAAGAGTTTAAAAAGTTGTGAAATTTATTTTTTGAGAACCTAATAATGGTTCTTCTCCTATTTTGAATTGAAAAATAAATTGGAAATAATATTTGAGTTTGCATAGGTTCATATTTGAATTGGATTTGAAATAAGAAAAGAAAAGAAATAGAAAAGGAAAAGAAAACCTCTCTCTCTCTCTCTTGCTCTCTATTTGGCCTAGCCGGCCTACTCTCTGGCCCATCCTGCTGTTGGCTTCCACTCTCCACTGGCCCTACTTCCTTGGACTGATGGCCTGCTAGGCCTGCTCCCTCCCTCTCTTAGTTTTCTTCTGCTCGGCCTAGCTCTTCCTCTTTCACTCGGCCCAGCCGAGGCCCGTAGCCGCTCGGCATCCATGCATGCCGCGCTGCACCATGTCTCCTCTCCCTTGCTCACAGTCACTGCCACCCTAGGCCCATGTGTCAGCCACATCTCCTACCTCGTCACCACGCTGGACTCCACCGCCGCTGCCATGGGCTCCGAGTCCGTTCCACTTTCGAGTCAGGCCGAGAGCCCCACGCACCACGTCACTATTTTGTTGTGCCGCCTACGTCGCTCCGCCCCTATAAAATCCAGTGCCTCTATGTTGCCTCACCTCAAACCGCACCACCGCCGTGGAACCCTAGCGCTGCCATAGCCGTCTGCCACTGAGCACCGTGCATCCTCTTCGCTCCGTTGTGGATCCCTAAAAGAGCTACGGTGAGTTCGCTGTACACTGCTCTCCATCCCCATGCTTTCGGTTTGCTCTGCCGTGGACCATAGGCCCTTCTCCATGAGCTTTGGTGAGATTGCTTGCTACAGGCCATGGCGCCACTGCCTAGAAGCGCTGCTCCGATGACTCCATCCCCACTAATCTATCTCAACCGTCCGCTCCTGATCCAAAGACTCAGATGGGCCCGTACCCCTTCGGCTGCTATTTTTGGATAAGACCTCTTGGGTCCTTAATTTTCTAACCCACAGTCCATAGCACCTTTCTTGAATATATTTTCTTCTTTAGACAGCGTAGTTTCTTTGGATTAGATTCAAAATACATTTTCATCTATTTACAGTTTTGCCACTAATCTTGTTTTAGCCATAAAATCTCCGTTTTAACTCCGATTCGACCCATTCCACTTGCGTTAGGTTCGTATTTACGTTGTCTACATGTTTATACCACTTTTAGATATGTTTTCAACTTTTAAAATTTGAGGTTAGATTTAATCTTTTATTTTATTAAAGGAAATCTTGTTGAATTCATATCTTCTATGTTTTAGCTCTGATTTGACCTGTTCAAGTTGTGTTAGATTTATAGCGATGAGATCTACGCGTTAGTAACAGTGTTTTGCATATAGCTATTTCGGAAATATCATGGTTTAAATCACATCTTGATTAATAATTATGCAACAAGATTTTATAAATAAAATATGATTTGTTTTACTTTAGTTTTATAATTCAAATCTAAATTTGACTTAATTCAATTTATAATATTTATAAAATATCTTATATATATATGAATTTATATAGTTAAAATAAATGAAGCCTATAGTTTTCTTTTCCACGTATAAAGCAAATCTCTCGGTAGTTGTATCTTTTCAACCGTAGCTCCGATTAGAGTGCTTCTTGCGACTATGTGTTCATAGTGATGCGTAGAATCATGTTTCAAACTCTTTTACTTAATTTTCTATGATTGGTGTACTGTTCTGATTTAGTTCCATTGTTTGCTTCATGTATGATTGTATGGATGCTTGTGTGGTGCTTTATGATTACGTCCAGTCGGTGAGATATACGTGGTGATCAAGAAGAAGAAGAAGAATGTTGAAGATTAAAGCTTACCGAAGGATCGATGTTTTAAGGCAAGTATAGCATGGGATCTTCCTTGTTGTCCTATACACCTTTAATCATTTAATTCATACTGCATGTGTCTACCTTGACTGCCACTAAGGATTTCCTAGTACTTTATACCTTGTACCTTGATACCTTTGGGTTATTGCATTGGGTAGTATGATGCTAGTGCTCAACCAAAGCCATGATCTTGTAACTTGACTAATGGAATATGCAATAAACATTAAAAGATGCTTTTTAGCAACATGGAACAAGGGGGCTAGAGCATTGGGTTGTTTTATGGTGCTCTAGATTCCTCTCCCTAAGGACTTATCTGTAAGTGATCATCTAGGACTTATAGTACAACTATGAGAGCTATATGGCTCTGGCTTTAGCTCAGTATGAGGACCTTTTCTAGCTTGTTAGAGGTTACCTTTATTGGTGTAAGAATGGCTTAACAAATCGGGTATAGGACAACCTCTACTCTTATGTGTATAGCCATGATGGAATTGTGCCATTCGACAGGGGGTTCCTATATCTGTTTGCTGAGTGCATGTAATGGCCCTAACTTGTTAGACAAACCTTGGAAAGGCTTCATAGTGAACCCTATTGACCTTCCTTGGTTGTCGGTTAAGAGGCTGATCACCTAGGGCAAAAGGGTAAATCACGACTCACAGTGAAAGTGTACAACCTCTATAGTGTAAAACTGGTATATCAGCTATGCTCATAGTTACGAGCAGCCTTGGAACCCTTATGAAATAGATGATGAACACAGATGATACTATGATGAAAATGCTCATTAATAATTATTATTTATGCTATTCATTATTCATGTTTACCTGATCATGTGTTTACATGGGCTTGTGATAAACTTGTTGCTACTCAATTGCTAAAATCATAACTCATTAAAAGCTAATCGCAGTTAAACTAGTGTCAGCCTTTCGAGCCTCATGAATCCCATGTTATATTTGTTGAGTACGACATGTACTTACGCTTGCATTACTTTTAAAATCTTTAGAAAAAATCCTAGATGGGTACAAGATTGCTAGTCTAGAGGAGTTAGGCTTGTGATCAACCAGTTAGTTGTCCCTATAGAATTGGAGTCTTCGTTCGAAGATCAGAGTTGTCTTCCCGCTGTTTGTTGTCTAAGGTTATATCCTTTATACTAAGTATGTTATATATTAAGCATTGTCTATTGATGTTACCTTTATTTGTAGCTATATGCGAGATTTGACTTCCTAGGCTCACATATGGTGTGTATCTGGTTTTGTCCTTAAAATCGTGTGCTACATGGGAGCGGGTGAAGTGATCCTTTGGTTCGATGTGGCAGAGGGGTTTGCTAATTTCAACCCAGGTAGGTTTACATTGCAGGCATTGGATTTTGATCATGCCTGTTGGTACCCTTGTTGCTTAGAGCTATGGGATTGCACAACTAAAAGGTCCTTGTGTGGTTTTGGTAATTAAGTGACAACCTAGATGGACTAATTATGTTTATGTGAGATACACAGGTAATTAGTCCACAGGTACATGTGTGTGAGCAACATATGCCATGAAGGTGAAAATGGCTTGGAAATGTTGCAAAGCTCACACATGTGATGATGAAGGAGCTCATTGCACATGAGATATGACATTGAGTCATGTGATCAAGGTGGAGAAGATCAAGACAAGACTTGGCTTGATGGACCGGTTGCAAGCATGAAGGGCAAGTCGGAGGCTTTGGAGCGATGGACCGCGTGGCAATGAAGCTTGAGCAAGACTTGACGCCGATGGATGAAGGCAACAGTGAAAAACAAGTGAAATCAAGATCGATGAACCAATATGATCATGTGATGATATGAAGTGGATCATATCATCATTGATCATGATGGTGCATGTGTTGCATCAACATTGGAGGAGATGGAATGGAATGCGCAAGGCAAAGGAATAACCTAGGGCATTCCATTTCACTGGTCATAGGTGTGTAGAGAAGTTTATGACTGGGTTTAGGATAGATGGCCGTACTATCAAGAGGGGCAAACTTGTTTGCATATCGGTCATCTAGTGCCACTCGAGTGATCTAACTTTGCATCATCGCTAGGATCGAGTGGCGTGGCAAGTTGAGTGGCTAACACCCTTGAAAATGTTTGTGAAAATATGCTAACACATGTGCACAAGGTGATACACTTGGTGGTTGGCACATTTGACCAAGGGTGAAGAAGATAGAGTTGAAAACGAGTTAGTCGCGCTGGTCACAGAGTGACCAGACATGTCCGATATGGAGATCAGACACGTCTGGTATGTGGCTCAGGACTAAACTGCACAGTGCGATCGGATGCGTCTGGTTGCCACACCGGACACGTCTGATGTGAATCAGTAAACACAGTGTTCGGTAGTACAGTCGATTGGACACTAGCAGCGTCTGGTCCGATGTGACCAGACATGTCTAGTCATCCGTGAGTGCTTACTATACTCGACCAGACGCTGAGGCTCAGCGTTCGGTCAACTTCTAACGGACACGTCCGGTCGGCCCTGGAGGCTTACTGGACTCGACCGGACTCAATGGCTGAGCGTCTAGTCATTTTGTGCTGAGCGTCCGGTCGTCTTGTCAGAGAGCCATTGGAGGCAACGGTTGGACACATGGTGGTCTGGCAGCTATCGGACACGTCCGGTATAGCGACCGGACATGTCAGTATTCACGATCGGTGCGTCCGGTGCAGCGTACGGTGCTGCGTCCGGTCGACCCAAAAAACACCCAGTGAAGGGGTAACGGCTAGTTTAGCCCGTGGGGTTATAAATAGAAGCCATAGTCGGCCTTTGGCTATGAGCTTGGACTAGCTGAGCACACTAGAGCCTTGGTGGCTTGTGTAGTAGTGCTTGGGAGCCCTCCATCTCACATATACTTGATAGTGATCATCCGATTGTGTGAGTGAGCGATTCTAGTGCGATTGCATCATGAGGTTGCATCGAGTGGCACTAGGTGATCGAGTTGCAAGCTGTTGGTGCTTGTTACTCTTGGAGGTTGCCACCTCCTAGATGGCTTGGTGGTGGTCTTCGTGGAAGCTCGCAAGAAGCTTGTGTGGCGCTCTGGAGAAGTGCTTTGTGAGGGGCATTGTGGTCGCCCCGCGGGAGCCATGAAGAGCAACTTTAGTAAAGCGTGTCATTGAGCTACCCTCACTTCTGGGGTAGGTTCTTGCGGCGCCCGACGTGCGGGCTTGGTGGGTGATGCCAATTAGCCGCCGAACCACCAAGTGAGCGGTCGACACAACGGGGACTAGCGTGTTGGCAAACACATGAACCTCGGGAGAAAAATCACCATGTCAACCTTGTTCTTCTCGTTGGTTTGCATCCTCATTACACAAGCTTGTATTTACTTTCATATACATTATGCTTGTGTAGTTGCTCTTGTAATTAGTTAGCTTGTGTAGCTCACTAGTTACCTTCTTGCTTGTGTAGCATAGAAGTAGCTCCTTTGCATGGCTAATTTGGTTTCTGTAACCTTGTTAGTCACTTAGTTTGTGTAGCTAAGTATTTGCGCTCTCTAATTTGGCATTGGTTGCCTTGTTATTGAACATTGCTAGTGAGCATTAGGTGGCTTCATGCTTTTGCTTACTAGCATGTGTAGGAGCTCCCTTGTTGCTTAGAGTACTAGTGGCATAGGTTTGTGTGACCTTGCTTCTAGAATTGGTTAGGTGAGCTCTAGCTAGCCTGACACCTTTGTTGCTTAATTAGCATCTTTGAAAGGTGCTAGTGAATATAGATAGAGGGGTGTAGTCTTAGCTAGACTAATAGTTATAATCCCGCACTTGTTTCGGTTAGCCGACACGATTGAGTTTTAGAAAAGACTATTCACCCCCCCTCTAGTCGCCATCTCGACCCTTTCAATTGGTATCGGAGCCTGGTCTCTCATTTGTGGTCTTCACCGACCCGAGAGGATGGAGTCTAATGGGCTAGATGTTTGTGAGGCACACATTTTTTATGGCACAAACTTTGCACTTTGGAAAAATCACATGCTTGATCATTTTCGTGTAAAGGGACCTAAATTTTGGTGGGTTGTCATAAGTGGTTTCACCCATGTCTTGGACCATAGAAATCTCACCAAAGCTCAAAGAGTTCTCTATGAATTTGATGCACATGCTTGTTGTTTTCTAATGGATGCTTTAAGCTTTGATTTGATGAAACAAGTAAACATCAAGGGAATCGCTCGTGAGATATGGGAGTCCATCAAGGAAACCTTCGGTGATTCCTCCACATGGGATGATGGCAAATTCAAGGAGGATGAGCCCAAGAAGGAGGTGCATGAGTGTGTTGAGCATAACCACAATTTGGTGATTATGGAAGATTGCTCCACCTCATGGTCAAGTGATGATGATGATGATCGATCAACTATAAGTTCACTTGACAAGGTTTATGATGATGCCACAAGTGTTGCAAGTGATGATGCTACCCATTGCACACTTGATGGTGATGTTGGTTCATGCTCAAGCAATGATGATGATGCTACTACAAGCTCTCCAACTACACCACATTGTCTCATGTCACAAGGTAACACCAAGGTATCAAATGATTATGTGGTTGATCATATTGATTCATATGATGAGCTTGTTAGTAGATTTGCTAGCATGACCATGTCTTTAGAAAATGAGAAAGCTAAAACATTGAAATTAGAAAATGAAAACTCATTTCTAAAGAACTCTTGTGAAGAACATAAAGACTTACTTGATGCTTATAAATCTTCACATGATGAGCTTAAATTGAATCATGAGACACTACTTGCATCTCATGATGAATTATTAGAACAACATGCTTCTCTCATTAAAATGTTTACAAAGAAACTTAAAAATAATGAGAGCTCATCACATGGATCAAATGATAAATTGCAAAATGTTGCTAACCCTTGTGATGTAGGCAAGAAGCATGTATCCACCTCTTGTGATGATTTATTAGATATGCCATGCTCTTCACAATTAGATGCTTATTCTACTTCTATGTCTTGTGAGACTAACCTTTTGAAGGAGAACAATGAGCTAAATGAACAAGTGAAGAAATTAAGCAACAAGTTAGAGAGGTGCTACAACTCTCAAGTCACCTTTGAGCACATGTTGAAGACTCAAAGAAACTATGGTGACAAGTGTGGCCTTGGCTTCAAGAAGAAGATGACAAAGGGTGAAAGAAAGAGAGAAAGAAAGATGAAGAAGCTACAACAAAGAAAGCTTTCTCATACCATGTGCTACCGGTGTCATGAAGTGGGACACCTTGCAAATGGTTGCCCTGACATTGAGAAGCTCAAGAAGATAAAACAAGATAAGAGGCTCAAGCATGTCAAGTGCTTCAAGTGCCGCACTTGGGGTCATCTTACCTCAATGTGCCCAACCAAGCAATTGGCGAAGCAACAAGTGAAGCCTCAACCAAAGCCACAAGTTGAGAAAGAGAAGACACCCCAAGTTCAAATCAAGATGAACCATGAAGATGGTGGTGATTTGATGATAAAGAAGAAGAAAACAAGAAGGGGTGGAAAGGCAAGGCATCCAATGCAAACTCAAGATGCCAAGATAATGAGCAAGAATGAAGATGAGAAGAAAGATCATGCTCACATCAAGTGCTTCAAGTGTGGAAGTATGGGACACTTTGCCTCTAAGTGTCCTACCAAGCTTGAGAAGAAGGCTCAAGCAATTCATGAGAGGCAAGGCAATGAGAAGCACCACATGAGCAAAGAAGAGAAGGCTCAAGCAAAGAGAAAGTACTACTCATGCCAGGAAAGGGGACACATGGCACATTCATGTCCCTAGGTAAAATTTCTAAGCCTATTTCAATTGATGATAATAATTTGCTTAGAAAGGATGGTGATGGTACCTCTATGGTTGCTATTGCAAAACATCCCGCTACTCATACTAAGGCATCGCCTAAGTATGTTGCTCCTAACTTGAGAGGACCCAAAGTTGTTTGGGTACCATCAAAAAGTGGATGATTGTTTGTAGGTACCATTGGCATTGGAGGCATGGTTCAAATGATATTCATCTTGTTGATCATGTACTTGAGCCAAGTATTGCTAAGTGATGATCATTATCCCAATGCCAAGTGAAAATTGATTGAAGTCCAAATGTGCTACAACATACAAGTGTCAATTTCAAGTGGTTGGTGATTCATTGGATATATTTGATGACTTGCAAATAATTTAGTTGAAGCTTGCTAGTTGGATGATCATAAGCCAACCAAGGTATATCTCTTGTTGATCATTTCATTTGGGTGCATATGAGTTGATTGAATTGGATAAATATGCAAAGTTGCTTGCTATAAGTTGATTGAATGGATAATTGCTTAGTAATCAAGTTTGGATTGATTTGTGTTGGATAAGTTCATAAGATGACTTTTAGTAAGTGGTTTGAATGGATGTATGTCTTATGGATGTATTCAAACAAGTTAGTTTCAAGTTTGATTCACATTTGATGAAGTATAGCTCAATTGTTGAAATCTGTCCTATAATTGAGAATCTGAGCTAGCTGTGATCTTAGCCATATTTGAGTAATCAAAACCTATTGGATTGGCATAAAAATTGGTGTACATGCTCTAGACTTATGGTATAAGATGCTGTACAATTTTCATGAGAATTGAATAAGAAATGCTTCGGTTTTGCAGTGGATCTTGTCAACTATAGTGCAGCAGTTTTCAGCATATAGCAATGGTGGAAGAATTGATATATGGCAGCAATCTATAAGTCAAATGATGCTCAAATTTTTACAGCTGCTAGATGACTTAATAAAGAACATCTCCATCAAATTTCGTGGTATTTAGATTTGTACTTTGGGAAATATGCTTATTCCTTTGAAGGGTACAAAATTTGTCAAAAAAGTGACAAATGTTGGATTGATCTAGAGTCACTTTGATTGAAAGGTCCTCAAGTTGGAAACATGTTTACAAGTGTTTGAGGTACATAAGTTTAGTTTTGAGATGATCTAGAAGCATGACAAGATATGAGTACAAGGCTATTTGATTGTGGAGTGTACTTTGCACACCTTTAGTACTCAAGATGAAGATCAAGATCAAACTCAAGATGAAGTTGAAGTTTAAGTTCTAGTGACTATTAGAAATCATTTGGTAGAAAGAAAAGGACTTAAACAAGAAGAAAGAAAAGGACTTAAAGAAGGAATCAAGGTTACTCACCAAGTTAAGTCCATCACTTAGATCAATCAATCAAGTCATTTCAAGTGAGTATCAAAAATGATTCTTGGAGAGAGGTCACTTCTCCCTAGTGTAGGGGCTTGCCGCCTATGTGTAGGTGAACCAAGTGTGGTACTTGGAAGGCTAACATGGAAGTGGTGATCCAAGGAACATTTGAGATGCTTAGTTGAAGCAATCAAAAGGGTTGATCAAGAAAAGCAAGCAACACCCAAAAAAGAGCTAGTCATGATATTTCAAGTGGTATTCTCAAATTGATGCTCTCATGCAAGCAAAGATCAAAAGATAAACCAAGCCAACCACAACAAGAAAGTGCACTTGATCATAAGTGGTATTCATTTCATATGGGTGAAGAATGGAATTCAACATGTATCTATTGGTCTTCACCAAGCTTATAATTGGACTTCACATTGCTATTGGAGTAATAAATTGGAATCTATTTGACTATCCTCTACTCCAACATAGCAAAGGTATCATTGTAATGTGCATGATCATTTCATCCCTTACTAGTATGTGGTTAGTGCATATAGTTCATACTTCATAGGATCATGCATAACAAATAAAATGTTTAAATTCATAACCTACCACTATTGCTTGAATTATTACTTGATCTAGTGGTTAGTATATGAATTTGTTCATGAGCGAGTGAACCCAAGTACTTGACTCAATTTGGATTGCTAACAAGTGACAAGTACAACATTGGCAAGATAACCCTTGCAAGAGGTGTGAAGAAGCTTGTCATTGGTTCAAACCGGACTTGGAAGCTTAGGCAAATCAATTTAGTTCAAGTCAATCATAGAAGCTCATGATAATGATAAGAGTACAAGCACAAGACAACAATGCAAATGGATATCTAGTTTGTTTGTTTCAAATGGTATCTAGACTCAAGTATTTTATCAAGAATCTACAAATGATGTCTAGATCAACTCACAGTGATATCCTATAAGTGGTACTCATGAAGATAGCAAATGTTCAAGAAATGGTTTTTATTGATAAATCAAACAAGTGGTTCCATACTAGAAGATTCTTTCAAATGGTATTCACTTCATACAAGTGGTATCATATCTATACATAGTATCAATCATGGAAGATGATGGTTCCACAAGTGATCCTCAACTTTAAGTGATCATCAAATGAAGAATGCATCCCTCAACTACAAGAGCTCAAGTGTATCAAATGGATGACCCATGCTATCACATAGGGGGAGATATACCACAAATTGATATCAAGATCAAAGATCCTATGTGTGGTATCTCAAGAAGCCCTACACAAGATATAAGTGGTATAAGTTACAAGTGGTATCTTCAAGTGGTGTCATTCCACCAATCAAATGATGACCATAAAAAGTGCAAGATTCAAGCCTCAACTTATACCAAATGCATACCTTTGCATCAATAAGAAGCACACCTTTTATGGAAATTGATGATAAAGGGGGAGAGATTGTACAAAGATATGAAAGCCTTTATAGGGGGGAGAGATAAATTGTGTAAGGGGAGAGATAAGATATGAAAGCTTAGGAGGTTGGACATGAATATGGACAAAGAGGGAGCAACATTGGAGAAAAGAGATGGATCAAAATTTCTTGGACAAGAGAAGCACACAAGTAGGGGGAGCAAGCTCATGAACTTTGATTGATTGCATTTGATGTGTGCATATTCATGTGCTTGATTGCATTGCATAAGCTTTCAAATTCAATATGCATGCTTGTGTGGTGTATGCTAGTTGTAGAATTTAAATGATGATTTGATAACTAGCATGCATAGGATGATAGCTAGACACTTGGTATGCTTTTCAAGTAATGCTAATACCTTGCTTTTAAATGTTGATCTCACAAGGTATCTAGTGCTTTTATTTCCAAGTGATATCTAGCTAACCATGGTGCTAAGGATGAACTGAAAGGTGCAACTCCAATTAGTACATGCTTCAGAGGTTTATTCTATACACCTTAGCATCATTTGGTAGTAATTACTCTCCCACAATTTTAATCCATGCATATGTGCGAGCTTCAATTCAAACACTCTAGCACATATGTAGGGGGAGCTAATACTACCATTTTGGGTTTGTGGTACTTGTCCAAAATCATTTTCACATGGTAAAATTGCTTGGGCAAGCAACATGAATCCAAAAGAGCTTAATTTTCATATCTTTGTAGAGTTGTCATCAATTACCAAAAAGGGGGAGGTTGAAAGGTCCTTGTGTGGTTTTGGTAATTGAGTGACAACCTAGGTGGACTAATTGTGTTTATGTGAGATACATAGGTAATTAGTCCACAGGTACATGTGTGTGAGCAACATATGCCATGAAGGTGAAAATGGCTTGGAAATGTTGCAAAGCTCACACATGTGATGATGAAGGAGCTCATTGCACATGAGACATGACATTGAGTCATGTGAACAAGGTGGAGAAGATCAAGACAAGACTTGGCTTGATGGACCAGTTGCAAGCGTGAAGGGCAAGTCGGAGGCTTTGGAGTGATGGACCATGTGGCAGTGAAGCTTGAGCAAGACTTGGCGCTGATGGACGAAGGCAATGGTGAAAAGCAAGTGAAGTCAAGATCGATGAACCAATATGATCACGTGATGATATGAAGTGGATCATATCATTGTTGATCATGTTGGTTGTGGCAGAACCTCCTAAGTTATAGGGCCCACATGCACCTGTCACTGTCCGGTGACCTTTGACATCTATGCATATGTTTCCATGAACTTAAAAAGATTGTCGGGTGTCCTCGGGGAACCCCAAATCATCCACGATTTCCGAGCAGGATCATGTTACAGAGTCATTGCTGTATTACAACATTTATTCAAATATCAAAACCAGAGTAAAAACAGCGGAAGTCTTACGATAACATAGTTTACAAACCAGTTATTTCAAACCTTACAAACTAAGTTCTTTAATTATTACAAACCATAGTAGTAGTGGAGTGACATAATTAATATATACATAACACACAAAATAAACATCCTGCCCAAGGATCACACATTTACTTCTCATCGTCAGAACGAACGATAGTCATGCAGCACGATCCAAAACAGATCTGCTCATGAGGCTCACCTGCAACAAGGGGTCAACGAACCCTGAGTACAAAAGTACTCAACAAGACTTATCCGAAATATTAACTGATAAACTCAGTAATGTAGGCTTAGGGATTCAAGGTATAGCTTTAACAATGATCAAAGTTCTTTTGCGTAAAAGCTATTTTAACAACATTCTTTATATAGAAAACTTCTCAAGAATTATATAAAGCTGACACGATCCGCACTGAGATCATGAAACTTCATATTCAGCACCTTCACAAGCCTTATTCAAGTTCCGGTTATTAATTCTACGATGATGAACAGTGAGTTGAGTCTCCTTAACCGAGGAGCAACGACAATTCGAACCGATTATAAACCCAGCTGGGAATTCCAGACCACACGACATATGTAGGTCCCTGACCTCCATATACCAACCTACCCTCGGATCCTCTAAAACAAGAACGGGTCCGTGCCACCCGAGAACACAGTACTCCACTATTCCAGCCCATGGCCACGTGGGTACACGCTATTCCCGCCATCTCTCCACTCCCAGTGCGCGAGTAGCCATTCTCATAATAGAATTGCCAAATTTAGGCTTACCGGAGTATGTGGTTAGTACTACAAATTCTCACCTCATACAATTCAACAACGGACGTGCCTTAATCGACACAAGCGGAAAGAACCCGCTCACAAGACCTCCATGTCTTGTGGCTCACACACACCGAGTCCACCCGGTCTAGATTTATTACTCTACATTCCCATATCACATGCTAACATAATAAACCAATGTTTCATTTAAAACTTGCAGGTGGCAGGTAGTCACCCACTTTCATCATTCTACGCATAGCTAAGCAAAACTAGGCATATACGAGTTTAAAACAGGTAATATGGTAAATATGGAATAACAAGGGTGGTAATGCACCAATTAGGCTTTTACTTAACTCTTAATTACTTAATGCAGTAACGGAAAGCAAAAGCGAAATTAATTTGTAAAACACAAGGTAGGGTTGTATGCATCCGGGGCTTGCCTTTGTTGACGGAAAAGTTCGGTTTCGGTTCCTGTGACGTTTCACAAGTATTCGATCCGACTTCAACAGACGGATTAACCTCCTCAACAACTTGATTAACTAACACGTGTTCACCTTCGTTCACTACACGTAATAACAATGCCATGTTTAACATGATGCGGAATACGAAATATGATGCTCGATGATGGATGCAAAATTAATAATTTGAATACAACTTTCCTTCACGGTACAGTTACAAGTCAAACAAACTAAATCTTTTTCGTAACACATATATCAACTGCCAAGGATCATTAACAACAAATGACCCGAGGTCATCACTCAATCCAAAAGTCCAAACAAAAACCTAAATCATTAAAGGTTACTATTTGCTTTTATGAATTAATTATTTAATTCAAAATTGTGAAATAAATCAACTTATTCTAATTGAGCTCAAAATTTTAGTACATGTTCATTACATGTTAACTAAGTGGCAAAACAAATTTCATAATTTTTGGATAAATAAATAAGCCTAGAAAAATCATGGAAATCCATTTATGAATAAATTGAGCAATTTTTATCACATTTAAAAATTACTGAAAAACATTATTTCATATTTTTCTTAAATACTATACCTCACAGAGAAGTCACTCAAAAATTTTCATAATTTTTGGAGCTCTAAATAAATCTACACAAAAATAACAAAAACAGACACTATTCATTCAAATCTGAAAATAGAAAAATCCATTTGAACGCTGAGTCACTGACAACGGGTCCCACATGTCATCTTCAACCTCCGACGTTGACCATGGCAGCGACGGCTCTGACCGGAGATAACTTGCCAACGGTGAGTCCAATGGCGATGGCCAAGGTACCAAAACGTTCACCAAGACTAGGCGCATCTATTGACGTCCCTACTTGATCTCATAACGGTCCTATGCTAGCTCAACGTCGGCTATGGCGGACGCGGTGGCACGGCAGTACTATGCCGGCGAAACAAAGCCGAAAACGGGGAAACAGAGGGCATGGGAAGGTCCAGTAGCTCACCACGAACACGTTCAAGCAAGAATTAAGGCCGGAGAAGCAACGGTGAAGCGGGGCGGCGTTCACAGCGATCACGGCGGTGCGAGCAATGGCGACGGTGGTGTTCCAGTGGCTGTGGTGGACAAAACAAGCAATCAACAAGATATTAAGCACCACGGCATCACAGAGAAGCTAAAACAATGCTTCCCGAGATCAGAAGCTCACCGTAGAGTACTAGCCACGACGGCGCTCGCTCGACGGGGACTCTGCCGGCCGTGAGGAAGAAGAGCGTGGTCAGCGAGTTCCCGATGAAATCAGCCAACCACAGTTGACTGGGTGGATGCGCAAGAGAAAGATGGAACTGGAACGGCCTTTACCAAGATGACCACGGCACTAGGGAGACGGTGCAGGCTCGCTGGAGCTATGGCGGTGGCATCGGGAAAACAGAGCAAGAGAACGGGGCCAACGGCGACGGCCTGGGCTAAATAGAGCAGCTCAGAAGCGCAAGGAAGCTGCGCTGTGGCCTTCACCACGCCAGCGCGATGCCAAAGACGGCCACGACCACGCCTGGAAGCAAACCGAAGGTCGCCGCCGGTGTAGCCTGAGCGGTGAGTACTGTTCATCGAATTTACAAAATTGCCCTCCAGTTTGAAACTCAAATTACTCCCAAATTTTTGCAACAACTCAAAAATCTCCAAAAATAAAAGTTGTTCAAAATCAAAAGTTCTACAACTTTGCTTTTATAACCATCTCCTAATTCATTCTAGATTTTGAAATGAACTTTTGAATTTGAATAGGGAAATTTACCGAATTACGCCTTTTTGATTTACTCAAAAATTTTCTAAACAACTTGAAAAACTACAAAAACAAACTTTGTATAACTTGCCAAGCTCTACACTTTTGCTTTTGGGCCCAACCCCAAAATATGCTTAGATTTTGAAATGGATTTTCAGGGTAGGGTTTAAATGTGGAAAAGCAGGGTTTTCTCGAAAAATTCAAAATCCAAACAAACATTGAACTTGAGTCAAACAATACATTGCAACACATACCACATAAATATAAACTTGTATTAGTGTATGCATATCAATGTTTTCACCAAATGCCAAATGCTTTGCAATGCATATGATGACATGTCAGATTTTAATATTTAAACACCCGAGGTGTTACAATCCTTCCCCCTAAAAGAAATCTCGCCCCGAGATTCAAAGCCATAGGGTAAGTAATGGAAAAGGAAATGTGTCGCGAGAACACATACAAACTCTGTCCATAAAATAGCTGAGGTCCCTTTACAAAACACAATTTGTACTACCGAACTCAACTAACATTACTCTATTCTATAATGACGCTAGAAATTCTAGAAACTTTTCTAACAAGTAGTCTTCTGATTCCCAAGTAGCTTCCTCTTCTAAATGTTGATTCCATTGTATTTTATAGAACTTGATTGTCCGTCTTCGAGTAACACGATCTTTCTGATCTAACACTCGGATAGGATATTCGGAATAAGTTAAATCCGGTTCTAGTTCCACTCCTTCAACTTCAACATTCTGTTCGGGCACTCGGAGACACTTCTTCAATTGAGAAACATGGAACACATCATGCACAGCTGCAAGATGTTCAGGTAATTGCAAGCGATATGCCACTTTTCCATACCTCTCCAAAATTTGATATGGTCCAATGTATCGGGGTGCCAACTTTCCTTTAACACCAAAACGGTTAACTCCCTTCATTGGTGATACTTTTAGATATACAAAATCTCCTTTGTTGAATACCAATGGTCTCCGTCGTCTATCCGCATAACTCTTTTGGTAGGACTGAGCTATCTTCAAATTACTCTGTATTTGCCTAACCTTGTCTTCTGTTTCTTTCACAAGGTCAACTCCAAAGAATCTTCTTTCTCCAGGTTCAGACCAACTCAATGATGTTCTGCATCTACGACCATAGAGTGCTTCAAATGGAGCCATTCTAATACTTTCCTGATAACTATTGTTGTATGAGAACTCGGCCAAAGGTAAGCATTCGTCCCACTTATTGGAATAGTTAAGGACACAACACCTTAACATATCTTCAAGTACTTGATTAACCCTTTCAGTCTGTCCATCAGTCTGTGGATGATAAGCTGTACTATACAGAAGTTTAGTACCCAATAAAGAATGCAATTGTTTCCAAAAGTTGGAGACAAACTGTGTACCCCTATCTGACATAATAGTCTTGGGTATTCCATGGAGACTCATGATTCTTGCTAAGTACATTTTGGCATATTGGATCGTAGGATATATTGTCTTAACTGGAAGAAAATGTGCTGACTTAGTGAGTCGATCTACAATAACCCATACTGAGTCAAATCCCTTTGATGTCTTGGGTAGACCAACAATAAAGTCCATACTTATGTCCTCCCACTTCCAAGATGGAATAGGTAATGGTTGTAACTTACCAGCAGACCTCAAATGTATAGCTTTCACCTTTTGACAAGTATCACACTTTTCTATATATCTGGCAATCTCTATTTTCATTTTAGTCCACCAAAAGCTTTGCTTCAAGTCATGGTACATCTTGTTACTTCCCGGATGGATTGATAACCTAGTAGCATGTGCCTCATCTAGAATTGACTGCCACAATTCAGGAACTTTTGGTACCACCAGGCGATCCTTGAATCATAACACATCTTCATTGTCAATACTAAAGCATTCCGCTTTTCCATTCTTGACTCTTTTCTTGATATGGGCTATACCCTTGTTTTCCTTCTGAGCAGCAATAACTTGATCTCGAATAGTGGCTTCAACAATTATGTTGGTCAAACTTCCTTGTTGAATTACTTCTACATTCAACTTCTCCATTTCTTGACATAAATTCAAATCCATTGTCCTCACTGTCAGACAATTGCAATAACCTTTGCGACTGAGGGCATCTGCAACTACATTTGCTTTACCGGGGTGATAATGTACTTCCAAATCATAATCCTTAATCAGTTCTAACCATCTTCTCTGTCGCATGTTCAACTCTGACTGAGTAAAGATATACTTTAGGCTTTTGTGGTCTGTATACATATGACATGTATTACCAAGCAGGTAATGCCGCCAAATCTTCAGAGCATGAACCACAGCTGCTAACTCCAAGTCATGGGTCGGATAGTGTTCTTCATGTTGCTTAAGTTGCCGGGATGCATAAGCAATGACTCGACCTTCTTGCATCAATACACATCCAATACCAATACCTGAAGCATCACAATAAACATCAAACGGCTTCTCAATGTCAGGTTGGGCTAATACTGGTGCAGTGGTTAACAGTCTCTTCAAAGTCTGGAAAGCCTCCTCACAATCTGATGACCAGACAAACTTAACTTGGTTCTTCAACAATTCAGTTATGGACTTTGATATTTTTGAGAAATCTGGAATAAACCGGAGGTAATATCCCGCCAAACCTAGAAACAGTGTTTTCCTAAACGCTAAATGGTAAACAGTCGGTCACCTACCGTTTAGCCATTATTCGGGCTAAACAGTCCATTAAACGGGCTAAATGGCTGATTAAACGGGTTAAACGAATGATTAAACGGACATGGTGTACCACTGTTTAGCGTTTAAACGGTGTTTAAACGGGCTAAACGGCCGTTTAGGCAAACAGTGCCTAGAAAACTCCGAACTTGATGAACTGTGGTTGGTGGTTTCCAATCAAGCACATCCTTCACTTTGCTTGGATCAACTGCAACTCCTTCGGCTGACAAGACATGTCCAAGAAATTGCACTTCCTTAAGCCAAAAATCACACTTGCTGAACTTGGCATATAGTTGATGTTCTCTCAAACAGGTCAGAACAATTCTGAGATGTTCCGCATGTTCTTTCTTATTCTTGGAATATACTAAAATGTCATCAAGAAACACCACTACAAACCTATCTAGCTCAGGCATGAATACTGAGTTCATTAGATACATGAAATGAGCTGGAGCATTTGTCAAACCAAAAGACATTACCAAGTATTCATATAATCCATATCTTGTGGTAAACGCCGTTTTGGGAATATCTTCAGGCTTTATCTTGATTTGGTGATATCCTGATCTCAAATCTATCTTGGAGAAAACTTTGGCTCCAGCCAATTGATCAAAAAGCAGATCTATCTGAGGTAATGGATATTTATTCTTGATGGTCACTTCATTCAACAGACGATAGTCAACACATAACCTCAGGGTCTCATCTTTCTTTTTCACAAAAATTGTCGGACATCCCCAAGGTGAAGAACTAGGTTGGATAAACCCTTTCTTAATCAATTCTTGTAACTGAGTCTTCAACTCGGCCAATTCCTTAGGTGGCATCCTATAAGCTCTCTGAGAAATCGGAGCTGTTCCAGGTTGTAACTCTATATTAAACTGTACATCCCTATCAGGTGGTAGACCGGGTAAATCTTCAGGAAACACATCCGGAAATTCACACACTACCGGAATATCTCTAATCTCTTTGACAGCAGTTGCACAAATCTTGCCCACTGATCTTCTTAGGGTTGGAAGTTGGATAAGAAGTTGAGAATTACTATCAGGCAAATTCACTCGTAAGGTCCTATTCAAAGCATCTATAACAGCCTTATGCTGATACATCTAATTCATTCCCAAAATTACATCTATATCCTGATCCTTAAGGATAATCATGGTAGTGGGAAAAATATGCCCACCCAGGTTTACGGGTACCTGGTATGCCATTTCCTTAGTACATAGACGTCCCCTGAGCGACTGTATAAAGAAACTTTCCTTTATTTCCCCAATTGAAATTTCATGCTTCACGACAAATGTTCTATTGATGAATGAATGCGATGCGCCAGAATCAAAAAGTATAACAGCAAGGTGATTGGCAACAGGAAACATACCCATCATCACTGGCTCCCCTTCTAGAATTTCTCCAGCTTGAATATAGAACACCCGTCCTGTCTTTCTCTCATCTTTGCCCTTCTGAGCATTCTGATTGGGGTTCTTGTTTGGGACCTGACCCTGTTGTTGATTAGCAAGGGCCTTCTGATAATTTTGATTAGCCTGCCTAGGATATGGACATTCCCTGGAAAAATGACCAGTTCTTCCACAATTGTAACACGGATAGTTGTGACCCTGGGATGTTGGAGCATTGCCACCAGGAGTATTGGTTGACTATGAACTCGGATAGGTTATAGCAGGATGGACATTTGACTATTACCCGGCTTGGAACTACAGCGGACGATAAGGAGGACGATTATGATGTACTGGATGATAAATCACCCTCTGCCTCTTTGGATTTCCTCCAAAAGATCCAGATGGCACACTCTTTTTCTTTTTGAGCTCCTTATGCTGTCGATACTTTGATTCTAAAGCAATTGCAATATTTACTGCCTCATGATAAGTAACATTAGTGCAAGTGGTCATCATAGTCTGCAACTTGGTATTCAGGCCTCTCATAAACCACCTCTTCTTCTTGGCATCAGTATTGACATGTTCGGATGCATATTAGGACAGATGATTAAATCTTCCCACATACTGCATCACGGTTTGATCTCCTTGTTTCAAAGCAAGGAATTCATCTAGCTTCATAGCCATCACTCCTTTAGGGATATAATGGGCTCTGAAGGCAGTACGGAACTCAGCCCAAGTTATTGGAATACCAGCAAGTTGCATAGCCACTAAGTTTGCCCACCAAGCACTTGCTGCTCCTCTAAGTTGTTGGGCGGCAAATGTAGGTTTCTGATACTCCGTGCATGGGATAAGGTCAAATTTCTGCTCTATGGTTCGAAGCCAGTCATCAGCCTCCAATGGTTCATCTGCCTTGGTGAACACTGGGGGTCTTGTGTCCGTGAAATCAACATATGTAGCCTCTTATCGGTTATGGTGGCGTCCACGATTTCCATACATCTGATTCTGATTACTCTGGGCCATCTCATGAAGCAAACGAGAATTTTCAGCCGTCACATTGACAAGTGCAGTTATAGCATCAGCTAAATTGGTTGGAACTGGTGGTGGATCTGGAATACCATCCTCATCTTATGAAGTTCCAAGAATATACGAACCCCGCATATGACGCATCTGCTCATAACAAACCAAACTTTATTCACATGTCTTTATTGAATTGTACCAAAGCTTACTCTAGACACATTACAAAGAGTTTACTAATGTACAAACAAACCCACGAGTATGAGAACAAGACTACTTAACTTAACTAGAGCTACTATTATACAACTCTACTCTTTTCCTCAATTTCTTCAAACTTCAGGCTCGGTATCCATTTCGGAATTATTACCGCCTTCATCATCACTTTCATCGATCATTACTAATTCTTCAGGATCTTCTTCTTCTTCCTCTCCCGATTCATCATCATCGGCAAGGATGACACCGGGGTCCATGGCATCAGCTTGAGGCTCATGATTCGGATTTAGTAGATTGCTAAGCCTATGAACTTCCTCATGTAGATATGTATTATGTTCTTCTAAATCTTCTACATAGAATTCTAGCTCATGAGTTCGAGCTCTAGCTACATTTTCCCTGTGCCAAGCTTCATTTCTTCCTTCCACCATATGAACTAACATACTTTCGCAGTTCCTGTGTGCGGTAGTGAGACGCCTCAATTAATCCTATAATTCTCCCACCTGTATAGCATCCAAAGCCCTATCTCTAGTAGCTTGTGCTAACTCTGCGGAAATCCTCTGTATCTCTGCCTTAGGATCAGGCCTAAAACTGCTACTGCTAGCACCATCGTTTCTGGGGGCAAGTTGGTGACGAGGAACTCCTTTGGGTCCGGTGGACTTACGGGGCGTCATCTTGGCACGAGCCATACTATAGGAAGCCAATTTAATCCAAGTAAGACCATTAGATCAAAATCTAAAAAGTAGCTAAAAGGGATTACATTCCTCAAACCAGACTCACTGCTTAACTCCAGACTAAGAGGTGAAGGAAGTAATGAGTGAATTATTCCTAATGCATGAATCATTCTTACGAACAAAAACATCAAAGTTTATAATGCACATAAACAACATTTATTTTTATATAGGGCATAGTATGATTACTACTCCACCACACAAAAACCTTTTTAATCAAATAGGGAATGGTGAGAAAGAAATAAGATAAGTCAGAAGCAACTTGGACTAAATTACCAAGTTAAATTTAGTCATCCAAATCATTTTGAAGTTTTTGTAAAACAATACAACAAAACCTTGTAACAATCGCTCTGATACCATTCTGTGGCAGAACCTCCTAAGTTATAGGGCCCACATGCACCTGTCACTGTCCGACGACCTTTGACATCTATGCATATGTTTCCATGAACTTAAAAAGACTGTCGGGTGTCCTCGGGGAACCCCGAATCATCCACGATTTTCGAGCAGGATCACGTTACAGAGTCATTGCAGTATTACAACATTTATTCAAATATTAAAACCAGAGTAAAAATAGCGGAAGTCTTATGATAACATAGTTTACAAACCAGTTATTTCAAACCTTACAAACTAAGTTCTTTAATTATTACAAACCATAGTAGTAGTGGAGTGACATAATTAATATATACATAACACACAAAATAAACATTCTGCCCAAGGATCACACATTTACTTCTCATCGTCAGAATGAACGATAGTCATGCAGCACGATCCAAAACAGATCTGCTCATGAGGCTCACCTGCAACAAGGGGTCAACGAACCCTGAGTACAAAAGTACTCAACAAGACTTATCCAAAATATTAACTGATAAACTCAGAAATACAGGCTCAGGGATTCAAGGTATAGCTTTAACAATGATCAAAGTTCTTTTGCGTAAAAGCTATTTTAACAACATTCTTTATATAGAAAACTTCTCAAGAATTATATAAAGCTGACATGATCCGCACTGAGATCATGAAACTTCATATTCAGCACCTTCACAAGCCTTATTCAAGTTCCGGTTATTAATTCTACGATGATGAACAGTGAGTTGAGTCTCCTTAATCGAGGAGCAACGACAATTCAAACTGATTATAAACCCAGCTGGGAATTCCAGACCACACGACATATGCAGGTCCCTGACCTCCATATACCAACCTACCCTCGGATCCTCTAAAACAAGAACGGGTCCGCGCCACCCGAGAACACGGTACTCCACTATTCCAGCCCATGGCCACGTGGGTACACGCTATTCCCGCCATCTCTCCACTCCCAGTGCGCGAGTAGCCATTCTCGTAATAGAATTGCCAAGTTCAGGCTTACCGGAGTATGTGGTTAGTACTACAAATTCTCACCTCATACAATTCAACAACGGATGTGCCTTAATCGACACAGGCGGAAAGAACCCGCTCACAAGACCTCCATGTCTTGTGGCTCACACACACCGAGTCCGCCCGGTCTAGATTTATTACTCCATATTCCCATATCACATGCTAACATAATAAACCAATGTTTCATTTAAAACTTGCAGGTGGCAGGTAGTCACCCGACTTTCATCATTCTACGCATAGCTAAGCAAAACTAGGCATATACGAGTTTAAAACAGGTAATATGGTAAATATGGAATAACAAGGGTGGTAATGCACCAATTAGGCTTTTACTTAACTCTTAATTACTTAATGCAGTAACGAAAAGCAAAAGGGAAATTAATTTGTAAAACACAAGGTAGGGTTGTATGCATCCGGGGCTTGCCTTCGTTGACGGAAAAGTCCGGTTCCTGCGACGTTTCACAAGTATTCGATCTGACTTCAACAGACGGATTAACCTCCTCAACAACTTGATTAACTAACACGTGTTCACCTTTGTTCACTACATGTAATAACAATGCCATGTTTAACATGATGCGGAATACAAAATATGATGCTCGATGATGGATGCAAAATTAATAATTTGAATACAACTTTCCTTCACGGTACAGTTGCAAGTCAAACAAACTAAATCTTTTTCGTAACACATATATCAACTGCCAAGGATCATTAACAACAAATGACCCGAGGTCATCACTCAATCCAAAAGTCCAAACAAAAACCTAAATCATTAAAGGTTACTATTTACTTTTATGAATTAATTATTTAATTCAAAATTGTGAAATAAATCAACTTATTCTAATTGAGCTCAAAATTTTAGTACATGTTCATTACATGTTAACTAAGTGGCAAAACAAATTTCATAATTTTTGGATAAATAAATAAGCATAGAAAAATCATGGAAATCCATTTATGAATAAATTGAGCAATTTTTATCACATTTAAAAATTACTGAAAAACATTATTTCATATTTTTCTTAAATACTACACCTCACAGAGAAGTCACTCAAAAATTTTCATAATTTTTGGAGCTCTAAATAAATCTACACAAAAATAACAAAAACAGACACTATTCATTCAAATCTGAAAATAGAAAAATCCATTTGAACGCTGAGTCACTGACAACGGGTCCCACATGTCATCTTCAACCTCCGACGTTGACCACGGCAGCGACGGCTCTGACCGGAGATAACTCGCCGACGGTGAGTCCAATGGCGATGGCCAAGGTACCAAAACGTTCACCAAGACTAGGCGCATCTATTGACGTCCCTACTTGATCTGATAACGGTCCTATGCTAGCTCAACGTCGGCTATGGCGGACGCAGTGGCATGGCAGTACTACGCCGGCGAAATGAAGCCGAAAACGGGGAAACAGAGGGCATGTGAAGGTCCAGTAGCTCACCACGAACACGTTCAAGCAAGAATTAAGGCCGGAGAAGCAACGGTGAAGCGGGACGGCGTTCACAGCGATCACGGCGGTGCAAGCAATGGCGACGGTGGTGTTCTAGTGGCTGTGGTGGACAAAACGAGCAATCAACAAGATATTAAGCACCATGGCATCACGGAGAAGCTGAAACAATGCTTCCTGAGATCAAAAGCTCACCGTAGAGTACTGGCCACGACGGCGCTCGCTCGACGGGGACTCTGCCGGCCGTGAGGAAGAAGAGCGTGGTCAGCGAGTTCCCGGCGAAATCAGCCGACCACAGTTGGCTGGGTGGATGCGCAAGAGAAAGACGGAACTGGAACGGCCTTTACCAAGACGACCACGGCACTAGGGAGACGGTGTGGGCTCGCCGGAGCTATGGCGGTGGCGTCGGGAAAACAGAGCAAGAGAACGGGGCCAACGGCGACGGCCTGGGCTAAATAGAGCAGCTCAGAAGCGCAAGGAAGCTGCGCTGTGGCCTTCACTGCGCCAGCGCGATGCCAAAGACGGCCACGACCGCGCCTGGAAGCAAACCGAAGGTCGCCGCCGATGTAGCCTGAGCGGTGAGTACTGTTCATCGAATTTACAAAATTGCCCTCCAGTTTGAAACTCAAATTACTCCCAAATTTTTGCAACAACTCAAAAATCTCCAAATATAAAAGTTGTTCAAAATCAAAAGTTCTACAACTTTGCTTTTATAACCATCTCCTAATTCGGTCTAGATTTTGAAATGAACTTTTGAATTTGAATAGGGAAATTTACCGAATTACGCCTTTTTGATTTACTCAAAAATTTTCTAAACAACTTGAAAAACTCCAAAAACAAACTTTGTATAACTTGCCAAGCTCTACACTTTTGCTTTTGGACCCAACCCCAAAATATGCTTAGATTTTGAAATGGATTTTTAGGGTAGGGTTTAAATGTGGAAAAGCAGGGTTTTCTCGAAAAATTCAAAATCCAAACAAACATTGAACTTGAGTCAAACAATACATTGCAACACATACCACATAAATATAAACTTGTATTAGTGTATGCATATCAAAGTTTTCACCAAGTGCCAAATGCTTTGCAATGCATATGATGACATGTCAGATTTTAATATTTAAACACCCGAGGTGTTACATTGGTGCATGTGTTGCATCAGCATTGGAGGAGATGGAGTGGAATGCGCAAGGCAAAGGTATAACCTAGGGCATTTCATTTCACCGGTCATAGGTGTGTAGAGAAGTTTATGACCGGGTTTAGGATAGATGGCTGTACTATCAAGAGGGGCAAACTTGTTTGCATATCGGTCATCTAGTGCCACTTGAGTGATCTAACTTTGCATCATCACTAGGATCGAGTGGCGTGGCAAGTTGAGTGGCTAACACCCTTGAAAATGTTTGTGAAAATATGCTAACACATGTGCACAAGGTGATACACTTGGTGGTTGGCACATTTGAGCAAGGGTGAAGAAGATAGAGTTGAAAACGAGTTAGTCACGCTAGTCACAGAGTGACCGGATGCATCCGGTATGGAGATCAAACATGTCTGGTATGTGGCTCAGGACTGAACTGCATAGTGCAACCAGACACATCCGGTTGCCACACTGGACACGTCCGGTGTGAATCAATAAACATAGTGTTCGGTAGTACAGTCAATCAGACGCTGGCAGTGCCTGGTCCAGTGTGACTAGACGCGTCCAGTTGTCCATGAGTGCTTACTGTACTCGATCGGACGCTGAGGCTCAGCGTCCGGTCAGCTTCTAACAGACGTGCCCGGTCGGCTGTGCAGGCTTACTGGACTCAGTGGCTAAGCGTCCGGTCGTTTCATGCTGAGCGTCTGGTCATCTTGTTAGAGAGCCATTGGAGACAACGGTTGGACACATGGCGGTCTGGTAGCTACTGGACACGTCCGATATAGCGACCGGACATGTCTGGTATTCATAATCGGTGCATCCGGTGCTGCGTCCGGTCGACCCAAAAAATGCCCAGTGAAGGGGTAACGGCTAGTTTAGCCCATGGGGTTATAAATAGAAGCCATGGTCGGCCTTTGGCCATGAGCTTGGACTAGCTGAGCACACTAGAGCCTTGGTGGCTTGTGTAGTAATGCTTGGGAGCCCTCCATCTCACATATACTTGATAGTGATCATCCGATTGTGTGAGTGAGCGATTCTAGTGTGATTGCATCGTGAGGTTGCATCGAGTGGCACTAGGTGATCGAGTTGCAACCCGGTGGTGCTTGTTACTCTTGGAGGTTGCCACCTCCTAGACGGCTTGGTGGTGGTCTTCGTGGAAGCCTGCAAGAAGCTTGTGTGGCGCTCTGGAGAAGTGCTTTGTGAGAGGCATTGTGCTCGCCCCGCTGGAGCAGCGAAGAGCAACTTTAGTAAAGCGTGTCATTGAGCTACCCTCACTTCTGGGGTAGGTTCTTGCGGCGCCTGACGTGCGGGCTTGGCGGGTGATGCCAATTAGCCGCTGAACCACCAAGTGAGCAGTCGACACAACAGGGACTAGCATGTTGGCAAACACGTGAACGTCGGGAGAAAAATCACCATGTCAACCTTGTTCTTCCCGTTGGTTTGCATCCCCGTTACACAAGCTTGTATTTACTTTCATATACATTGTGCTTGTGTAGTTGCTCTTGTAATTAGTTAGCTTGTGTAGCTCACTAGTTACCTTCTTGCTTGTGTAGCATAGAAGTAGCTCCTTTGCGTGGCTAATTTGGTTTCTGTAACCTTGTTATAATTCCGCACTTGTTTTGGTTAGCCGACGCTATTGAGTTTTAGAAAAGACTATTCACCCCCCCTCTAGTCGCCATCTCAACCCTTTCAACAACTCATTAAATTAATTAGTAGTACGTATCAAGTCATGTAAACATTTGTAGTTAGGACGAGTACACTACCTGGTACTCATTACTACTATGAAGTCATGTTAATCATCTGTAGTTAGAACTAGTATGTTTATGTAGTAGTTGTATGACTTTGAGTAGTGTGGCACATTTCTCCTCTTATTATGGTCGATGAAGGTATGGTTATGTAGTCTAAACTCGTATTGTTGCTGTACTCCACATATATATGAAGTCTGGTTTGATGTTATGTTATCTTTCTAGTAGCATTGCTCCCCTCTTATTATGCATGTAGCCATGTCTAGCTCTGCAAAACCAACCAAGACCCAGGAATAGGTGCCTCATCTTTTATGCCACCAAAGCACAGTCCGGCCATGTTGTATTGGATGAGGCTAGACCATATATTAGGTGTTTGGCAAGCTCTTTTATCTTAGATGTGCAAAATCAATAACTAAAGGACAGTCCACCCCCCTCGTTTTGCCATAGATCGGACATGCAAAAAAGGGTGTAGAAGCAGAAGGGCAACAAGGTGAGTTAGGCAATGATTTGAACTTAGTTAATTGTGGTATGTATCTGGATGTCAATAATGTTGATGTATCTCAATCTATAATTGGCAGCGTGCTTGTTTATTCAGTGTTTATATCAGTTTGTTCATTTCGTTGCAGTGGTGTTCACTCTTCAAAGAAAGCCATTACCTGTGCGCCCTCATCAAAATCACATTCCAAAATACATGAAAAACACTAAAAATAGTTAAAACCACCATTATATTGATTCCTAATATTTACTATCTGGGTAGATAAGGCCATTCGAAATAGACCAAATGTGCACTACAATGCACCCGCTATTGTACTACTACTAGTTCCTACTACACCTATTGCTACTATACTAATTAACACCTACTGATCGACGCCACTGCCCCCGCCATTGCCGTTGTGGCCGCCCTCCTTGTCATCTTACTCCAACGAGGAGTCATCCTCGTCCTCCATGATCATGTTGGGGGATGGAGGGTTGAGCTTGCGCATCTTGTAGCGTGGCATGGGGGCAAACTCTAGCAGAATGGTATCGGTGATTTTTGTCCACCTCCTCCACCAGTGCCTCCTCCTCCTTCTCCTCCTCCTCTACTGCTGCTGGCACCTCCTCCTCCTCGTTGTCGGTGGGCTCCCCGTCGTCTTCGGTGGGCTCCTCCGCTGGCAATGGATACTCCTCGCGCTCGGGGCTCGGTGTTGATTCATTCACCTCCTTGCCATCCTTGTCTTCGTAGTCGGTGGAATACTTGCCGAATGACCAGTGGCCCATCACTCGCTCTATGCTATAGTCATCACCGGTGAGTAGGGATCAGAGGAGGTGATGTGATGGACTAGTAAGTTGAGTACATATGAGAGAATACCCTAGTCAATGGTGCTCTCTATAGCCTACTGGTCATTTTAAAGAGGAGAGCCGAGTGGTTGCTCTCCCACAGGACACGACATGTGACATAACCGCCTAATTTATACAAGATCAAGTATGGTTGTCCCCATTTAGCACGTTGACGTGTGCATACTTTCACTTATATAAACCCGGTAGTCCACCGAGTGTCACAAAGGACCTCGGTACATCAACATCATAACCAAGATCGAGTGATTAAGCAAATACACATCACATACACAGAGTTGCAGTGGAAATAATATTACAAATGGGTTCACAAATAATAGTACAAGTTTGGGTTTCAAAACCAATTAGTGAAAACAACATAGCTTTCAAATGATTACATTAATATAAGTTCCAAATACATTGCTAGCATAAGTGACATCCTCATATAAAAGCATATAGATGAGAAATAAATATAGAGTCATCGAGCGCACCGACGGTTAGCCACCATCTTCAGTAGGTCGAGAACTTCACCTGCAACATGGTGGGATAAACCCTGAGTACTCGAATGTACTCAGCTAGACTTACCCATCATAAACTAGAAATAAAGTGACACTAAGGAGTATGCAAGGCTTTATAGGTGGAGCTAGCTTGACAAAATTTTGCATAAAAGCCACTAGTTGAGCTATACAGTTTACAATTCGGTAACCAAATTAATTGTAGCTATTCATCTCTAGATTAGCAACTAACATGTACCAAACATGTGGAATATCATTTAGTAATAGGAAATAGTAAGCATAGCTGGTGTAGTAATGTGAATATCATCATCATAACCATCAAGTTTCCATTAAGTTACTCTATGTTGCCACTGCTCAGTCAAGTTCTCACTATCCGGGAGAGACGGCGATTCAAATCGATTCCTACCCAGCTGGAGAATTACTCCTAACACAAACCCACACATACCTACGCCAAGGTAGTCTTAGGTCACCTTTGGTACAACTTAGGAACCAACTTCGTGGGTCCGATCAGCGCCGCACCCTCAGAGATTATACCAATCTACCAGGAAGATTAGGACTCGAATCCGCCCTTGGACTCATGCCATTGGCTCTCTGCACATCCTTACTACCAACCAGGGTGCACAATTTCACTTACTGGGTCCTAGCCTGAGTTGAGCTACTCAGCTTCGTGTGGCAGAATCTCCTAAATTATAGGACCCATATGCACTTGTCACTATCCAACGACCATTGACAACTATGCATATGTTCCTAGTAACTTAAGAAGTCTGTCGAGTGTCCTCGGGGAACCCCGAATCATCTACGATTTCTGAGTAGGATCACATTACAGAGTCATTGCAGTATTACAACATTTATTCAAATATATACATCAGAGTAAAATAGTGGAAGTCTTACGATAACTTAATTTACAAACTAGTTGTTTAAACCTTACAAACTAAGTTTAATAATTATTACAAACCATAGTAGTAGTGGAGTGGCATAATTAACATAAACATAACACACAAAATAAACATCCTACCCAAGGATCACACATTCATTTATTATCATCGATAGGAACGACAGTCATGCAGCAAGGTCCAAAACAGACCTGCTCATGAGGCTCACCTACGACAAGGGTTAACGAACCCTGAGTACAAAAGTAATCAACAAGACTTAACCGAAATAAAAACTAAGAAGACTTAGGAATGTAGGCTCAGGGATTCAAGGTATGGCTTTAGCAATACTCAAAGTTCTTTTGCGTAAAAGCTCTTTAACAAAATTTTAGTATTTCAACATTTAAACTTTGTAAGAACCATATATGAATCTGCCATGATCTATAATGAGATCATGAACTTCATATCAAACTCTTTCTCAAATCTTACTCAAGTTTTAGTTATTAACTATGATGATGAACAGTGAGTTGAGTCTCCATAACCGAGGAGCAATGACGATTCGAACCGATTATAAACCCAGCTGGGGATTCTAGACCACACGACATATGCAGGTCCCTAACTTACATATATCAACCTACCCTCGGATCTTCTAAAATAAGAATGGGTCCGCGCCACCCAAGAATATAGTACTCCACCAATCCAGCCCAATGCCACATGGGTACACGCTATTCCCACCATCTCTCCACTCCCAGTGCGTGAGTAGCCATTCTCGTAATAGAATTGCCAAGTTAAGGCTTACCGGAGTATGTGGTTAGTACTACAAAGTCTCACCTTATACAATTCAACAACGGACAGACCTTAATCGACACAGGCGGAAAGAAGCCACTCACAAGACCTTCATGTCTTGTGGCTCTCACACACCGAGTCCACCCGGTCTAGATTTATTACTTCACATGCTCATATCTCATGATAACATAAGTAACCAAAGATCCATTTGAAACTCGCAGGTGATAGGTAATCACCCGACTAAGCATAACTAGTCATTTACGAATTAAAACTGGTAACAAGGTAGATATGGAAAAATAAGATTGGTAATGCACCCATTAGGTTTCCACTGGACTCCTAATCACTTAATGCAGTATATAAAAGCAAAAGCGATAAAATTGGTAAAACACAAGGTAGGGTTAAATGCATCTGGGGCTTGCCTTCGTTGACGAAAAAGTTAGGTTCCTGCGACGTTCCACAATTATCCAATCCGACCTCAACAGATGGATTAACCTCCTCTGCAACTTGACTAACTACCACGTGTTCACCTTCGTTCACTACACGTAGTAACAATGCTATGTTTAACATGATGCGAGATACGAAACATGATGCTTGATGATGGATGCAAAATTAACAATTCGATTACAATTTTCCTTCGCGGTACAATTGTAAGTCAAACTAACTAAACCTTTTTCATAACACATACATTAATTGCTAAGGATCATTATCAACTAATGACCCAAGGTCATCACTCAATCCAAAATTCAATCAAAACCTAAATCATTAAAGATTACTATTTGCTTTTATGAATTAATTATTTAATTCAAAATTATGAAATAAATCAACTTATTCTAATTGAGCTCAAAATTTTTGTAAATGTTCATTACATGATAACTAAGTGGCAAAATAATTTTCATAATTTTTGGATAAAGGATTAAGCCTAGAAAAATCATGAAAACTCATTTATTAATTAATTGAGCAATTTTCATCACATTAAAAATTACTGAAAACAACATTTCATATTTTTCTTAAATAATAAACATCATAGAGAGGTCATAATTTTTGGAACTCTAAATAATTCTACACAAAAATAACAAAAACTATCACTATTCATTCAAATCTGCAAAATAGAAAAATCCATTTTCAAACCACTGAGTCACTGACAAGGTGACCCCACATGTCATCATCAACCTCCCACGTTGGACTACGACGATGATGGCACTGACCGACGCTAAGTCGCCGACGGTGAGACCAATAGTGACAGCGAAGATACCAACACGTTCACCATGACTAGGCGCATCGATTTGGGGCACCAGCAGGACTAATTACGGCGAGGTTCGAGCTTGACACCGGCCATGGCGGATGCGGTGGCTTAGCGACACTACGCTAGCGATAGGAGCTTGGTAGCGGTTAAATAAATGGCACAGGAAGGTCCAGCAGCTCACCTCGAACGCGATGGAGCAAAGAGCGAGATTGGAGGATCAACGGAGAGGCGGGTCGATGGTCACAGCGACCATAGCGGAGCAAGGATCATCGGTGGCGGTGTTTCGGTGACTGTGATGAACAAAAGGACCCAATAACTAGTCATAGAGCATCATGGGATCAAGGCAAATCAGAAACAACACCGAGCACGGACAGTGGCTCACCATAGAGCTCTAGCCACGGCGACACGCACACCGCGGTGAGGTTGTCGGCCGCAAGGAAGAAACATGCGCATAGTGGGTTCCTGGTGAAATCAGGTGACCCAAGCTGGCTAGATGGATGCGCAAGAAGGAGATGGAGCTGGAACTGGCTTAGCTACGATGGTGGAGCACTACAGCGACGGTGTGGGCTCACTGGAGTTGAGCTAAGGCAACGGGAAAACAGAGCAAGGAAAAGGAAGAACGGCGATGGCACCAGGGCTTTATAGGACAGCCAAGAAAGCAAGAGGAAGACATGCCGCAGCCTTCTCCATGCCAGTGCGAAGCCAAGGGCACCACAAACATGTCTGGAACCAAGAAGAAGGTCACCGGCGGTGCAGCTAAGCGGCGAGCACTGTTCTCCATATTTACGGAATTGCCATTCGTCTAAATTTCCAAATTACTCCCAAATTTGTATAACAACTCAAAAATCTCCAAAAATAAAAGTTGCTCAAAATTCAAAGTTCTACAACTTTGCTTTTATAACCAACCCCTAATTCGGTCTACATCTTGAAATGCAAATTTGAATTCAAATAGGGGACATTTAAAGAATTTCACCTTTTCAAATTACTTCAAATTTTTCATAACAACTTTGAAAACTCCAAAAACAAACTTTGTATAACTTGACAAGCTCTACACTTTTGCTTTTAGGCTCAGCCCCAAAATATGCTTAGATTTTAAAATGAGTTTTCATGGTAGGATTTAAATACTGAAAATCAGGGTTTTCTTGAAAATTTAAATCCAAATCAAATTTTGAACTTGATTCAAACAATAAAATTCAACACATACCACATAAAGGTAAACTTGTTTTAGTGTATGCATATCAAAATTTTCACTAAATGCCAAATGCTTTGCAATGTATATGATGACATGACAGGTTTTAGTATTTAAACACCCGAGGTGTTACACTTCGCAGTCAGAATGAGTTATCTGACCAACTAAGTGCTAGGCATGGGTTCAACATGACATGAGGACATACAGCGAATCGGTCCTTAATCGACACAAACAGGGATAAATAGGCACCAAGACCTCCATGCCTTGTTGCTTCTCTATCACAATCCTGCCTGGTCTCCTTTTATTTATCAACACATGGTTATTTCTATGATAGCAAATATAGCCAACCATGCTTTGGTATCCACCTATATCTCATAGGTGACATGAAATCACCTGACTTCTACCGGTCTAAGCATTGCTAAGCATACATTCTATCCTGGACCTGCATAGGGTTCAAGGTATATTTCTAGACAAGGTAGTTTTATGCATCAAGTGGTTCCAATCAACTCTTATAACCTAATGCATCAAACATAAAAGACTCAAGTGATATTTGTAAAAACTTAGGAGACTTAGAATGCTCTAGGGCTTGCCTAGGATCCAACACTAGGTCAGTTTTTGTTAGATGACACTCGCTTGGTGAGCATCTCCCATCTCGGCCCTTGCTTAGTCCTTCCATCTTCGGGATAGGTCCACCATACACCATCTTTGGGTTCGGCCTCAACATCATGTCCTTCACATGGTTCATCTAGCATACCTAGATGAGATGCAAGATGCAAGTGCATGAATATGAAGAATGATAATATGAGATGCATCACATAATAGCATTCAAGGCAAACATAAGATCATGCAAGACAAAGGCACCTAGAGTTATTTAACTAAACATCATACAACCTATTATAGAGGGATAGCAAGCATATTAGGCATGGCATAAAAGTGAACTTAAGTTTAGATATTGCACACTTGCATCGATCAAAAACTAAACAACATGTTTAGCCAAAACAAGAGCAAGCTAAAGCAATCACCTAGCACATGTATAGAAATCTGGACAACAGCACAACATACACTTGTTTTAACCAGAACTAGAGATATAGGCATCCAACAAGGGTGACCCTAGACTTTCTGTAAAGCTAATGAAATTGTCTATAATTTTGTTATTCATTCCAAAAGCTAACACATAGGTTAACATGATCAAATATGCCAATATCTTAGGTCTGTACCGATAAGGACATAAAAATGACATTAACTTCAAAAATGTATAACTAGAGTTCTAATCATCTAACAAGCATAATACTTAACTTTATAGAAATATTATTAAGTTATCTACAACTTTCTTATTATCATCTTTAGGTGATTCAACAGTTATTTGGCCTTAAACACACAAAGCAACAATCATATCCAAAACATAGATAGAATCTAACATGCAACCTCAGACATCAATAAGTTAAGTTCTAGCTTTCACAACATGGTGGTTCTATACTTTTTAGAAATATTAGCAAACCATGCACAACTTTGTTATAAACACCACAAGCTAATTCCAAAGTTAACCAAGTCAAACATCACAAAGAAGACATCTTTGTCCAGACTAGGAAAGAATCTGTCACTCCAATTCACAAGCTCATAACCGAAGATTTAGACCACCAAAAGGGGTGATCTTTAACAATTTGGAAAGCTCATGAAAAGCACTACACTTATTCTATTATATCCAAGACATGATTCAAAGCTTAGCTAAGTCAAACAATACAATCATTGATATTTGTATAGAGAGCATGCAAAAACCTGACAGCAAACTTCTAAAATTTATAACTCCTAAACCATCAGGTCTATGGTCATGAAAATTTAACACAAGCTATATTATGAAGTTAACTACAACTTTTGTATTCACCACATTTACATAGAATCTTTATCATCTCGAAAACGATTGCACCACAAAATGTACACATGTAGTTAAATTTCAGAAGGTAGCATTTTGGTGTTTTCACTTGTTTCCCCCAATAGAGATTTCATACATATATCATTCAAAGGCTCAAACAAACATCCATATATATCAACTACATTTCACAAAGTTAGTGTAATTAAAGTAGCATCTCATGGCTTAGGCATATGCCTATTTTTTATTAACTTTCATTAACTTCCATAGAATGATATATATATATATATATATATATATATATATATATATATATATATATATATATATATATATATATATATATATATATATATATAATTTTTAGAGCCATATGAGAACAACTAGTTTGGGGCTAAGATTTTTATGAGTGGTAGATGTTGTCAAAACAAGGCTACTGCACAAATTTCACATGCTCAGGTTTTATAGATTAATTACTACGAAAAAACAAATTGTTATTGCAAGAAAACATGTAAAAGCAAGATAAATCTAAAGATCATTATTTTCTATAAACACATAGCCATATTATATGTTATTATGGTAGCACAACATCATACAAAGGTAGTCGAACCACATTTTCTATTTTTACACCTACATAAAAATTATAACTTATTTAAAACCATTTATCAAGCATTAATCAAGTTAAATCAATAACTCAACCATACTACATCTAATAAACATGAACTTTTTACCACAACACACCTATATCGTCATTAGCATACCATGAAACTTTCACAGAAATTGGAGGACTACAACTTTAGATATGAAAATGACAAGGAAAACAAGCTAAAATTGCCTATTTAACAAGATTAAATCAAAACATGATAAAAACATTATACAACTAGCATGTTTAATATTTTTCTTATCTAGAGAGTGTCATCACAAGACTAACTCAACTAGAATCACAATTTTTGGACTTCTATAATTGAAGATATGCATGTAACCAACTTAAAAGGATTTCTAAAAGCACTTTGCAAGAATAAATAAAAACATCAGAAACTTTCTACAAACACATATTAGTTTATAACTCTACTATGTATATCTACTCAGAAGGATTCCAGAAAGTCATCATTTGCTATTTTATGATTTTCTATAATTTGTTACGATTTTTCAAAGTTTAGCCAATTATATGCATATAAAGAAAAAGAAAAAGGAAAAACACTTTTGCACTTGGGTCCCTACAGAAAACACAAATTAAATGCCAGCGAATAGGTCCTTCTCAGCACCATTCCTTTGAGTCTATGGCTTTTCACCTAATGCCCTAGAAAACTTTCTATTCTAGCGCGTGGTCCCTCTTCTCATTCCTCTCGATGGTAGAGCAGGGGAGGTGGCTGGGCTCGCAGTTTCGGTCGGCTGAGGCAGCACCAGCGGCAAGCTGTTGCGGGCTTCAGCTGTCCCAGATCTCGACGCACCTCTTGGTGACCATGGCATGGCCTGGGGTGGCCTGTGCCCTGCTAGCTGCATGAGCAGGCGTAACGTTGGTAGCTGCTCCATCGGCGAGGAGCAGCAGCGGCCATCGGCGCTTGTCTAGGAGGGCCAGAGGTGCAGTGTGAGCTAAGGAAGGAGGTGCCATGGTCAATAGGGAGCAGTGGAGCGTAGAGGTGAGGGGGGCATGGTGGTGCTACGAGCTCGACGCCAGCGTCCATGGTGGCTCCGCTCTGGTGCGGCCAGAGAGCGAGGGAGAGCGTGGGCGTGCGCGAGAGGGAGCAGAGAATGAGTGAGGGACATCTGGGGTAGCCTGGCCTCCACTCTAGGAAGAGTAGGGTGCATGTCCAGCCATGGTGGGGGTGCCCTGCTGCATGGTCACCACAAGGCATAGCCTCGAACAAGTGGTGTGCATCGCGGTGCCCGACTTAGAGGCCATTTTTGGCTGGCTTTGCTCTGAACTAGGCTATGGGCCTTTAAGCAAAGTTATTTTTCTCCTGATGCTCTACAACTCGTACTTAGGGTGTTTGGCCATTAGAGTTCTCCATCAGTGGCTAATTAAGCTCCAAGTTAACAGTGTCAACATATTGACAGCGACAAATAAAAATCCAAATTGATGGTCAAATCAAAGTCAAACGAGTCCCATATTTTTACATGCCCTTCTCCACCGTGTATACTTCAACTTTTATTTTGGTACCAAAACAAGTTGCTTAACAAAATTTGGAGAACGCTGAATGCCAATGTCAAAGTCGATGAATTTCGGACTTAGAATATCTTAAGTATTGAAAACTACAGCAGATTCAATCTTGTGACCTTTGTTTGTCAAACTTAGAGATAGATTTAGACTTGGGTCCTTAAACAAAGTTTGTAGCACACAAACTAAACTACAACTTTTATTTATGTTCCACTACCATGCAAACACTCTAAGCCATAGGTCAAACCAAGTCAAAGTAGCATCACAATAAAGCTTAAATTATCCTTTTTGATCTATTGAAGCATTTTTTGGCCACTTGCTCAACATGAACCCTTCATGAATTTTATTATAGAGTTCAATTAGAGTCATTTGGGAAAGGTAGAAAGGTTTGGTTGACATCTCATATTCCCATTTACTTCATAAAGCAATCTAATAAAGATTATAACTTATCATTTCATATGACTTCTTGATTCCAAACTTCATGAAACTTTTCCACTGGTTAAGATGGATGCATGTTGATGTAATGTACATGAAATAAGCATGTTTAACATTACTCTTGCATAATCTTAACAAGGGTCCATGTGTAAGTAAGGGTGTGTTGTCCAAGTTTAAGTTGGAGCTCACTCTTGTAGATTTGATCTTGACACCTTCATCACCACTTAACATGTCATGTTTGAGCTCAAACCCATTGCTTAACTGGTGACAAACACCTGGGGTGTTACACGACAATGGTTAAAGAGGAGAGCCAAATGGTTGCTCTCCCATAGGACGCGATGATGGAGGCTTCATGGTTGGTTGGAATCCCCCATTTCACGTTTTAACTCTTGGGTTTGGAAACAATGTACATTTAATACACCCATTAATCTGAACCATGTTGTCATTGCAAGTGTATTTAAGAACTCCTACTGTAACCCCCGCTCGGTCGCCTCCCCCACCTGCTCCTCAATCATCCTAAGTCGATCATGCCGCTCACCCTCTCTAGCCCTCCGTCTCACCACCATCCACACATTATAGCTCCATCCATACCAACAATCATGTTACTGATGGAGCTCCCTACCGATGTGCAAATTGAGATCACCGGCCACCTCACTGTGACCTCGGATTGGCCCATGAATGACCTCCATAGTCTACAGGTGACATGCTCATCCATGCCACATCTATGGTCACCCCACTGTCGGTCATCATCTAGCACTGGATTAGTTTAGACGTGGGGGGACGAGGGTTGACCCCATCAACTACTATGCCATCCTTGCTAGGCTAACCCAAGTCAGCAATTTGGAGGCTTGCTTCCTCACTGGGATACAATCCGTATTCTAGGAAAAGCATAGCCCCTAGCCAGGCCTCGATGATCTCACCCGCGCCGCCGATGGCGGGCACAATCTAGAGGCCTATCTAGTCACCATATTGCTCTATAGGCACAATGGCGGTGTCAGCGATGATGACACTATGAGGCGGTGCATGAGATGGGTCGAGGGCAAGGAAAAATCGTGGGCGGTGGCGGCGAGCGGCGATGGACCAACAAGTAGGTGGCTAAGCAACAAGGGGGGGTGTTGTGCCCTCGCCCGACCGTCAAGGTGATCTACAATATGACTTGGGGATGGTTATTGTTGCTGCCACCAGTGTAGGTGCACGGTGATCTTCCTTGTGTAGGCGGTGCTTACGGTGATGCAGATGGATAGGAAGGAAGGGCTATGATGGCAGCGAGGATTGTAGGCTTCATGAAGAAATCCATTTTTTCGAATGGGAATTTGGAATAAGAGACTAGTAATTCACTCTTTATGGGTGAGAGTGAATTACTCCCTCTATCCTAAAATGTAGCATATTCTGGCCTTTGAAATTTGTCCTCAAATATAGTGTATTATGTAGCTTTTGATTTCTTGTTGCTTTTGCTTTTCTGTTGTTTTGTTTCAATTATATTTATTTCCTTTAGGGATTCAACGAAAGTACTAGTACGAAACAGGTTTCCCTGTATAACATGAGACATGTCTAGCCCGGTCAGATTTACAAAGCTCAGACTTTCTTATGTGTGAAGTAAAATTTGAATAGCTATGTTGCTCCTCCGTTAGGCATTAGATCAATGTGAGACTAGATTAGATGAATTCTGTTATGCATGTTTACCACACTACAAATCAGAAAGAGAACCAAGAAGAAACCTGTAGGCAAAACCAACCAATAGGGGCTAGAAACCGGCTACCAAATAACCCCTGATTTAGTAGTAGTAGTAGCCATGAGTGGCTTTGATCTGTGTTAAACCCAACTCATCTTATTTTTGTGGCTGCTTCAGTCTTCAGTCTATAACTTGTCAGTCTTTAGCCTTAAGTCTGCCCCTCGACTGTCGTGGCTGCTTGTGTGCTCCTACATTCCTATGTAGACGCACGTGTGGGTGGTGTTAGCATCCTATTGCAGTAGGGATGCTCACATTGATGTGACATGGCCAAGGCGCATTGCCAAACCACGCAAACATCTCATTGCTCCTTTGTCGTGGGGTGGTACTTTGTATTAGGTGGGTTGGATTGCGTTGAGCGTGGTGTAGCTCAGGTCATTTGGTTTCTATTTCTTTTTTTGCGTTGGTGTCTTTGTCAATCTTTATTGAACATGCAAGAACCTTGCAGCAAGGAGCAAATCTTGCCTCAGTCTAATGCAGAGTTGAGTAGCCATTGGTGTTGAAATATTATTGCACACATAAGAAGTATGACCTCTATACATTTGAATGTGTCTGACAGTTTCCTCCATTGTTTTTTCCTCGTTTGGACACATCTGACATGTAAGAAACTCCCAACTCTCAACATAAGGAAGATACATCAAATACAATGTGACATAACATCAAATGGAACTTTATTTACTCCTCTGCTAATGACTCCAAGAACAAGGGAATATAGGACTAAAGTTTAACAACAAAGATCCTAGGGTGTTTGGTTTAGGTGACTAGAAGAGACTAAAGTAGTTAAAAAAGACCAGAATGCCCATATTAATTGCCTAGGATCTTTCCTGTTATCGTAGTATTGAGGGGCAGGGGTGTCTTTTTTGCCCTCTGCATGTCTATGTTTACTTTTGTTTGACTTTGTATTAGGTGGGTTAAACTCTATTGAGCATGGTGTAGATTAGGTCCTTTGGTCATTTAGTAGCTAGTTTCTAGCCCCTGTTGGTTGGTTTTGCCTATAGGTTTCTTTCGGGTTCTCTTTCTTATCTATAGTATGAAAAACATGCATAACGGAATTCATCTGATCAAGCCTCACGTCAATCTAATGCCTAAAGGAGGAGCCATATAGCTATTTAAATTTTACTACACAAGCAAGAAAGTCTGAGCATAATAAATCTGACCGGGCCAAAACACATCTCACGTTATATAGGGAAACCTACTTGGTACAAGTACTTTCATTGAATCCCTAAAGGGAACAAATAAAATTGAAACAAAACAATAGAAAATCAAAAGCTACAGAATACACTATATTTGAGGAGCTCAAACTACTTCAGCAGTACTTTTTAGCGAACGCACAGTGTTTTCCTCTCACAACAAATCAGCATAAGCATAAGCATAAGCATAAGCATAAGCCAAATTTCAGCAAAACAAATAGGGCCTCGTTTCACTGAAATTTAGCTTATGCTAATGCTTATGCTAATTTGTTGTGAAAGAAAAACACTATATGTTCGCTGAAAAGTACTGCTGAAGCCAGAGTACAATATATTTCAGGATGAAGGGAGTAATTCACTCTCGCATGTAAAGAGTGGACTATTAGTTTCTTATTCCAAGTTCCCATGCGAACAACTAAAATTCATTGCAAAGCCTATAGTCCTCGCTGTAATACCTAGCCCTTCCTTCCCATCTGTCTACATCACCGCAAGTGCCACCTCGCACAGAAGATCGCCACACACCTATGCTGGTGGCGGCAGCGACAACTTGCTCTAAGCCCACCATGTTTCACGGATCACCTCGGTGACTGCCTTGTGATGGCACAGCACACACCCTTTGTTGCATAGCCATGTACTCGTTGGTTTGCTGCCATCGCCCGCCATTCTTCCTCGTCCTCAACCCATCTCATGTACCGCCTCATAGTGTTGTCATCGCGGGCATCACCATTGTGCTAATAGAGCAATATGGCAACCAGATAGGCCGCCAGATTATGCCCGCCATCGGCGACACGGGTGAGATCATCAAGGCATGGTTGGGCCTATGGGTTTCCTCAAATACCACTGGTATTGTGATGAGGAAGCAAGCCTCTAGGTTGTCGAGTTGGGTCAGGCTAAAAAGGAGGGCGTAGTAGTTGCCGACATCATCCCACCCTAGCCCATGTCTGCACTGGTCCAGTCCCATGCGCCGACTGATGGTGGGGTTGTCGCAGATGCGGTGAATGGATGAGCAGGTCGCTCATAGGCCACGGAGGTCATCCATGGGCCACTCTGAGGTCACAGTGAGGTGGTCGGCGATCTCAATGCCTAGCTCATCAGGGAGCGCCAGCAACAGCGATGTGGGGTGCCGCCTCACCGCCATGATTGTCGATGTCAACATCGCGTGATGTGGAGTGCAAGGAGGCCAGCCAAGGGCTTGCACAGCGGCATGGATGGAGCTACAATGTGTGTGTGGATGGAGCTATAGTGTGTGGACGATGGCAAGACAAAGCATTGGAGAGGCGGCACGGCGCGATCGACTTACATTGATTGAGGAGGAGGTGGGGGAGGCGGTTGAGTGGGGGTTATAGTAGGAGTTTTAAATACCCTTTATGAACTGGCAAGGGAATTCCAACAACGACGCGGTTTAGATTACCAGGTGGGCAAGCGACCGGGTGGACGAGACGGTCATATTACTAGGAAATGCGGAGTTTTCTAGTTCTCTTTCCGATCTGCATGGTTCTTTCTATTCACATTTTTACTGCGCACATAAGAAAGTCTGCCCGCTGTACATTTCATCTCATAGGATAGTATATAGTGTCATCTATACATTTGAAAGTCATAGCAAATTGAGCGCATTTGTTCATACTCCCTCCGGGCAGGTTTGTTTGGTGCACGGGATGAAATTTCAGATACCAAGGAATGAAGGAAGACTGTGAAATTGCATTAATTAAAAATATCATGTCCAAGCCTCTATTGGAGCCATCTCCCTGGCTTCCATGCATGTATGCATGCAGCCTTTAATTGGAAGAACCAGAGACAAGCTAGGCTTCCATCGAGAGTTAATTGCAGCCTTGTTTCTAGGATACGCCTAATAATATTGACTTTTTCTAAAACCCGTGGGTGCCTAATAAAGTGACAGCATCAATCGCAGCCCAGGGAGTGCAGTCGATCAGAACCTATAAAACCATTTAGCCATCTCTAGCTAGCTGCTACCCCTCAGCTGCTGCGAGCCTATGACTGCTTGGATTAGAGTGCACTATATACTTCACCGGATGACATAAGGTTTGACCATCTAAAATGTTCACTACTCGGATACTAGGAATGATGAACCTCGTGCGGTCATGTCAGAAGCCTGTTCCACCCCCTGGTGTCCCTATGTGTACAAAGCTTGGCCTCACTCCCATTGTATGGCCATCTCTGGCTAGCTGACTGCCTGGCTGCCCCTCGACTACTATGAGTCCTCTTCACAACCGCACCAGGATTTCAAGTCTCAAGCATGTCATGGTGGTCAAAATCTCTTCTTCTAAGATGCACTTCTTATGTCCAGCTTTACTATGCATTCACTTCACTCTCGGCAACCGTGCAAGGTCTATATGGGAGGAGTGTCCCCCTTCCCTTAAAGATTCTGAATTTTGACCAAATATATATAGAGACACTCTATAACAAACAATCACAACTTTTCCTCGACCACGTCCCTCTAGTATATTCAACGAAATAACATTTACCTGTTTCTTATAAACCGTATGCCCGCCTAATAGTCCGAGCAGTGTAAATTTGAACGGAACGGACATGTAACTAGTTTCAATTTTATTTGTTTCTTTAGGAATTCAGTGAATGTATTCGTATGAAACAGGTTTCCTTGTATAACATGAGATGTGTCTGCCCAATCAGATTTACGATGCTCGGACTTTCTTGCATGTGCTATAAAATTTGAATAGCTTGGCTCCTCCATTAGGCATTACATTGCTGTGAGACTTGATCAGATTGAATTCCGTTATGCATGTTTACCATACTACAGATCAGAAAGAGAACCAGAAAGAAACCTGTAGGCAAAACCAACCAATAGCGGCTAGAAACCAGCTACCAAATGACCAAAGGACCTGATCTACACCATGCTCAACAGAGTTTAACCCACCTAATTAACATAAAGTTCAACAATATAGTAAACACAGACATGCAAATAAGACTTCAAAAATCAAAACCTCTGTACATTTGAATGTGACCAACATAAAATGCATGGGAAGATACATAAGGAAGAGTAACAACATAAGGAAAGAATAACCATATGTACTCCCTACGTACTCCCAACATGAGGAAGATACATCAAATGCACCGTGAGATACATCAAATGTAACTTTATTTACTCCTCTACTCATCATCAGTATCACTGTCCTCATCCTCGACCTCCTCATTGGTATCAACATCATCATCATCCTTGTCAGTAGTGATGCAGTTGGCCACCTGCTCAGCATCAGCACAAACTAGGTTGTGCTAGTGCTTCTTGGTGTTGTGAGTAGTGTTGATTCCCTACGTTGCGACTCTAGTGTTGAAGCCATCTATCCGGCTCCGGTAGCAGGCGAGGATGTACTCCACGTTGTCCATGTGATTCTTGTTCGGGTAGGCTTGCAGTTCTTCTAGGACATCGGAGAGTTGGTGAAAAATAAAGATGTAACAGCTCACCTTTTCCTCTTGAGGCGGGTTGTGGGTGCCTAGATCGGTGTTCTGTAGCACATGCTTGATCTTTAAGAAAGCCTTAATCATGATGCCAATGGCCTAATCATCTCTATCTCCAAAGGGATCCACTAGAGCTTCATCTTGATTCACCACGGGTACAGCATCATCCTATAGCACCTGGTTTTAAGGACAAAACCAGATACACACCATATGTGTGCCTAGAATTTCAATTCACCCATATAGTTACAAATGAAGGGGTAATATCAAAGACAATGCCTTTATTACATAGCACATTGGTATTTGTTACAAAAGACATAGTCTTACTTTATAGTATATACTAAACTCTATTCTTCTAGCAAAGCCTCCAACACCATAGGGATCGTCAACTAGTTGATCACAAGCCTAACACCTCTTGGAAAACTCCACTGAAGAACCTCCATCTGGTACCCATCCAGGATTTTGCCAAAGTATTGAAATAAAACAAGCGTAAGCTACTACCGCTTAGCAAGCATAACATGAGGGGATGCAGGCTCAAAAGGCTTGACACGGCTAAACTACGGTAAGCACTTTTAGTTGGTCACATTTTATTATTAATCATAAGTTGCTAAGTTATGCTTAGGCTCCCAAATATGAATAATTAGAGATATCAGCAATCTTAATCATAACCCAAACCATCCGAGTAACCAACTATTCAGTAAGGATCTTGGTCGCTCGTGACCATTAGCACGGCTGATATACTAGTTTTACACTCTGTAGAGGTTGTACACTTTCACCATGAGTCGTGTTACCCATATGCCTAGGTTAATTACTCCCAAAGCACTTCTAAGCTGAGCAAGCAGGGTACACTATGAAACTTTTCCCTAGTTGTTCTAATAAGGAGCAGCAGCTAAGGTTTCCATCTCCCAAGTGTTATGGAGTCATCTCCAAAAGTGGCATTTATAGATGCGGGATAGTACACACCCTGGGGATGAGTCCCATACCTAGCCTAGTATGCCCCTCTTGCCCTTTCGGTAAACTGCTACATACTAGAAAAGAGCAAGGTACTAGACTAAGACTAGAGCCATGTGGTCCTCATGGTTGTACTGTAAGTCCTGGGTTGTCACTTAAAGATGAGTCCTTATGGAGAGAAACTAGAGCACCATAAGAAAAGGCCCAATGCTATAGCCCCCTTGGTTCCATGTTGCTAAAAAGCATCTTTTAATACCATGTTGCATATATCTTTAATTGTATTCCTTAATCAGTATTGGTTGGAGCAAACTGAGCATACTACCCACATGCAAAACCCATAGGTAAATCAAGGACAGGATAATCAATATCAAGGTAAGTAGACTCCAAGCGGTTCATTAACATATGCATATGAATTGAGATTGCATTAAAGTGAATAGGTAACAAGGAGCCTCATATTACACTTGCCTTAATTCAAAGTATCGCTGCTGGTCTTGATCTTTAAAGAGTTGCTCTAGATCACCAACACAGAACTCGCTGTCTACTTGAGATCAAACAGCACCACACAGGCATCCATACACACATGCATATCAAACAAATATAAGCTAATTAGAACAATACACCAAATAATAGAAACAAAAGTTAAAAAGGTTTTAAAATTGTTCTACCCAATGCTACAAACATGTAGACGCGAGAATCACTCAAATTGGAGTTAAAACGAAGAAGTTATAATTTAACCAAGATTTTCTTTTGTAGAATAATAGATTAAATCTAACCTCAAATTTTAAAAGTTGAAAACATACCTAACAGTAGCATGAACATGTAGACAACATGAATACGAACCTAACACAATTTGAACAGGTCAAATTGAAGTTAAAACGACAAAGTTGTAGCCTAAATAAATCTAGTGGCAAAATTGTAAATAACTGAAAACATGTTTTTGAAGTTAACCGAACAAAATATGCATTTAAAAGAAGAAGATAATAATATATGGAATATGCGATGGACCGCGGGTTGGATAACAGAAAAGTGCAGGGGTCCTTTTGAAATAAGCCAGGGATTATGGGTTAAGACTCAAATATTTGTAATGACCTTTTTGCAAATATGCCAACAAAAGGGCATGTTCTAATCCTGACCGTTGATTTTGGATCAGATGGCTATAGTGGCTTTGGGACTCGGGCTGGCTGGAATAGAGGCACCGGAGCGGCGGACTCCATGGACAACAGCGAAGCTCAGCGGCGAAACAAGAAAAAGGGGCTCGGGACCTCAGTTTTCCACGAAAACAACTCAGGAAGAAAGAGGAGAGAACGGTGATCTCACCTCGGCACTTATCACGGATGGAGATAGCTTGACGACAGGGAGGCATCCAATGGTGGTGACAGATGTTGTCGAGCTCGGCGAGATCTATCGAGCGTAGGATGGTGAGGCTAGGGCTTGGGCGGCGCTACACTAGGGTTAAGGGAGGGCGGTGGCACCTGGGCTTCCTATTTATGGGGCAGACGGCGTGGGCAGCACGCCAAGCGCAGCATGGCGAAGGCAGTCTCGGCAGCAGTAGAGTCCATCACAGCGATGGGAGGAAGAAGACGCACGGCGCTGACGAGCGGGGCCAGCCTGGCAGTCACAACAAAAGAGGGAGAGCATGGGTGGCCGTGTAGCTTGGCCTGCTGGGCTACGGCCTAGCTGGGCTGGCCTATGGTGGGGAGAAGGAAACAGCGCCACACCAGGGAGGAGAATGGGCCGCACTGCTGCTTAGGCCTGCGCGTGGGAGCGGTTGGAGCGGGCCACGGGGGAAGAGCATGCCGACGCTGGGCCAAAGAAAGAGAGGAGAGGAATGCCCTTTTCTTTTTATCTCAAGTGTTTTTCAAATGCATTTTCAAATCCATTTCAAACAATTTGAAGTTTAGTTTCAAACCACACAATACAAAAGAAATACTATGCAACAGCATGTATGCACACTCATGTTGCTACCTTATGATGAATTTTAAATTAATGAAAAAATTTATTTTCCTATGTTTTCATGAGCACATAAATTCCAAACCAAATCATCTTAGCTCTATTTTGATAAATTCAAATTTTAGGGTGTTACAATTCTACCCCCCTTAAAATGAATCTCATCCTTGAGATTCGGATGATACTTACTCAAAGAGTTGTGGGTATGTTTTTCCTCTTCTCTTTCCTAAGTAGCCTCATCTTTTGTACACCGATTCCACTGAACCTTACACATCCTTATAACTTGGCTCCTTGTAACCCTTTCTGCTGTCTCCAAAATCTTTATTGGAAACTCCTTATAGGTGAGATATTCCTTAACTATAAGCTCCTCTAATGGTATCTGCTCCTTAGGTACACGCAAACACTTCTTTAATTGAGACACATGAAACACACCATGTACACCTAACAAGCTCTCAGGCAATTCCAACTGATAAGCTACTTCTCCACATCTCTCTAAAATCTTGAAAGGTCCAATATACCTTGGAGCTAACTTTCCTTTCATATTAAACCTTCTCACACTTCTCATAGGTGACACCTTTAGGTAAACATAATCCCCTATTTCAAAAACCAATTCCCTTCTCCGAGTGTTAGCATAACTCTTCTGTCTAGATTGTGCCACTCTCAAGTTTTCCCTAATAGTCTGCACTTGCCTTTTAGCATCCTTGAGGATCTTAGGTCCAAACACTTGACTTTCTCCTGTCTGATTCTAGAACAATGTAGTTCTACACTTTCTACCATATAGTGCCTTGAATGGTGCCATCTTGAGACTCTTCTGGTAACTATTGTTGTAGGAGAACTCAACATAACACAAACTCTTATCCCAACTTATACCATATTGCAAAGCACAAGCTCTCAACATATCCTTTAAGATTTGATTGGTCCTCTCTATTTGTCCATTAGTTTGTGGATGATAAGCTGAGCTAGAGTTCAACTTAGTGTCCATAGACTCATGCCATTTCTTCCAAAAGTGTGATGTAAACTGAGTACCTCTATCTGACACAATCTTCTTAGGAACTCCATGCAAACATACTATTCATTACATGTATAATTCTACCAACTTTGCACCCGTATATGTAGTCTTGATCGGTATGAAGTGAGCAACCTTAGTCAACCGATCTACTATTACCCAAATTGAATCATAACCACTTTGAGTGTGTGGTAATCCAACAATGAAATCCATACCAACTTCTTCCCACATCTACTCAAGTATCTTCATAGGTTGAAGTAAACCCGTTAGTCTTTGATGTTCTACCTTAACTCGCTGACATGTGTCACAAATTGCCACATACTCGGCCACATCTCTTTTCAAACCATACCACCAGTACTTCTCCTTCAGATCTAGGTACATCTTAGTACTACCTAGATGGATAGAGTATGCTAAGTCATGGGCTTCTCTTAGAATCATCTCTTGAATGGACTTTATCTCTAGCACACATATTCTCTTTCTGAACCACACTATTCCCTGATCATTCAATCGAAAACCCGGTGCTTTGCCAATTGTGATAAGCTCTGCTATCTCATTGATTTTCTCATCTTCCAGCTGACCCTTGTGAATCTCTTATTCAAGTATAGGTTCCACTTCCAATTCCATTGCATTAGCAACTATTCCCAAATTAAGATGCTAGAATTTAGCACATAACTCCTTAGGTAACTGTGTCACTAGAGCTGCATTAACATAGCTCCTTTGGCTCAAAGCATCAGCTACAATATTTGCCTTGCTAGGGTGATAGTGTATCTCCAAATCATAGTCCTTGATTAGCTTTAACCAACGACGTAGCCTCAAGTTCAAATCTGACTGAGTGAAAATGTACTTCAAACTCTTATGATCTATATAAATGTCACACTTATGTCCAACAAGATAATGTCTACAAATCTTCATTGCATGAACCACAGCTGCTAACTCCAAATCATGAGTCAGATAATTTAGTTCGTGCTTCCTTAGTTGCCTAGATGCATAAGCCACTACTCGTCCTTCTTGCATAAGAACATAACCCAGACCAAGTCAAGATGCATCATAGTAGATGGAGAAACTCTTGTTCAGATCTAGTAGTACTAGCACTAGAGTTGTAGTCAACCTATTCTTCAACTCTTCAAATCTAGCTTGGCATTGCTCAGTCCATATAAACTTAGCATTCTTCTCAAGTAGAGATGTCATAGGCTTGGCAATCTTAGAAAAACCTTCAATGAACCTTCGATAATATCCAGCCATTCCTAGGAAACTCTAGACTTCACTTACATCCCGAGGCGAATTCCAACTCAACACATCACTAACCTTCTTGGGATCCATAGCTACTCCACCATTAGAGATAACATGCCCAAGAAAAGAGACTTCCTTCAGCCAGAACTCACACTTGCTTACTTTAGCATATAGTTGATGTTCTCTAAGTTTCTACAAAACTAATCTTAGATGCTCTTCATGTTCTACTTCTATTTTTTAGAAGACTAGAATATCATCAATGAATACAACAACAAACTTGTCGAGATATTTCATAAACACCTTATTCATCATATACATGAAGTATGCAGGGGCATTAGTCAATCCAAAATACATAACCGTGTACTCATATAATCCATACCGAGTAGTAAAGGCAGTCTTGGGAATGTTCGAAGAATGAATCCTCAACTGATGATAACTAGAGTGAAGATCAATCTTAGAGAACACAGAAGCACCTCATAATTGATCAAACAGATCATCAGTTCTAGTCAAAGGATACTTGCTCTTGATGGTTACCTCATTAGGAGAACAATAATCCACACACATCCTCTGTGTCCCATCTTTCTTCTCAACAAATATAACTAGGGCTCCCCATGGTGAAGAACTAGGATGTATGAAACCTTTTTCCTACAACTCTTTTAACTATTTCTTACCTCCTTCTAGCTCATTAACTCCCATCCGATATGGTCTCTTGGCTATAGGTGTAGTTCCAGGCAAAAGCTCAATAATAAATTCAATATCACGATCTCATGGCATACCCAGCAAATCATCAGGAAAAACATCTAGAAACTCATTAACAACCTTGGTCTTATCCATGGTTGCACCATTCATCTGATTAACACTGCACACCTCTCTTGTCATTGTAGTTGCCTTGCAAATAACTTCTTCTCTTGACTTGGATGTCAAGTGTACTATACCATTCTCACATTGGATAATAGCCTTTCGTGGATTTAGCCAATCCATTCCAAGAATTACATCTATGCTTGAAGACTTCAGCATAATTGGATTTGCCAAAAACTCTACCCCCCTTATTTCAACTCTTTTTTATCTATTCAGTAGGGAAAGCCCCTACCTAATATTTTTTGGATTTCAATTAAAAGAAAGAAAGTTTTGTACACAAGAGCAACAAAAGAAGAAAAAGTACAAGGCCATAATGCCCAAAGGAGAAAAGAAACAAAAAAAACTAAGTGAAATTCTCCTTCTAGTTAATTAGCGCAACCTGTCTACTTGGCTTGGCCTTTGTGCAAACACGGTCAAGCTCCTCCTTGAACTGTCTTTTCCAATTGCTGAGGTTGGCCTGCCCATCATCGAAGATGACTGCATTTCTTGTTACCCAAATGATCCAGCATGCCATGATAAAAATTTCTCTAAAAAATGGACTTCCAAAGGATGTTCTGGAATCAATAATCATATCTAAAGGTGGCAAATTTTGGTTCCAACATATAGGGATGCTATTCCAACATGTTGTACTGAAGTGGCATTCAAAAAATAGATGCATGCTAGTTTCCTCATAGTCAGAGTTACATAGGACACAATTGTAATTTTCTAGATCCATGTTCTTCCTCCTTAATAGGTTCCTTGTGTTGATTCTATCCCTGAGCAAGAGCCAAAAGAAAAACTTTTGTTTACCAAGGTTGCTAGAGACCCACATCTAATTGAAGAGTGGAGAAGTTTCTGTGTGGCCAATCATAATTTTGTAAGCCTTCTTACTACTGTACTTGCATGATCCCCAAGAATAGCACCATATGTCCTTTGTATCTGCATTCCAAGTTCTCTGCTGAATGAGAGTTTGTAGTTCTTCTAGCCGATTTGCAGCTTGTGTCGACAAGGGCAGGCTAAAAATATTGCTTACATCTTGATCCAGAAAAAATTAGATGGAACATTTCTTCTTTCTGGTAAAGGAGAACAGTTGAGGGTACATGTCTTGGAGCTTTTGATCTAACCATTTATCAGCCCAGAAAAGAACAGTCCTTCCATTGCTTGGATTATATTTGGCAAAATCTCTGAATTTATGAAATAGAGTCATAATGTCTTTCCACCAAAAGGATCCAATTGGACTCCTAGCATGTGGTGGTGTTTGAGAATTAGAGTAGAATTTGGACCATGTCAAGGATACCCAGGGTATTTCTACCTCATTGTAGAATTTGTCCAAAAATTTCATGAGTAAGGCATTGTTCTGACTCTTAATGTCAATGATACCTAGCCCACCTTGATTCTTTGGTTTACAGGCTATTTCCTAGGCAGCAAGACAAGTTCCTCTCCTATTGATGTCACCCTTGCTCCATAAGTAGTGCCTTCTATAGATATCAATTTGCTTAATTACTTGAACTAGGATTTTAAGACTGCACATGTAAAATGTAGGAAGAGCTAAAAACACAAAGTTCACTAGAATGAGCCTTCCATTAGAAGATAAGTGTTTACTAACTCCACAAAGTCTTTTCTCAATCTTTGTCAAAAGAGGTGTGAATTCTTGCAAAGTAGGCTTGGTTAGTCCAAGTGGAAGCCCCAAATATGTGAAAGGCATAGTTCCTATGCTACAACCAAAAGTTCTTGCTAAATGAATGACCTTTTCATCTACTAAGTTAATGGGCACCAAGAAAGACTTCCTAAAGTTCACATGTAAACCACTGGAGTTAGAGAAAGATCTCAATAAGCACTTGAGATTAAAAAGGGTTCTAGTATCTCTAGGTAAGATGAGAAGAGTGTCATTAGCATACTGTACAATTGGGAAGTCACCTCCAAAGGTGTCACTAAGAGGGTGCTTGAGGATGCCCATCTACCAAGCTTTGTTGACAACAGATTGTAGAAGATCAGCTACTAAAACAAACAACAGGGGTGAGAGTGGGTCACCCTGCCTGACCCCTCTTTTACACTCAAATCCTTTTCTAGGAATACCACTTATTTCAACTCTTACACTAGGGCACATTAGAGTAGCTTGCATATCCCCACAAGGTGAGTCAACTAACATTTGTTTCTTCATAGGACATTTTGGTATATTGTGCTCCTTAACAAAACGATGTGCAATGAAGGAATGTGAAGCTCCAGAATTAAACAAAACTAATGAAGGGCTAGAGTTGACTAGACATGTGCCAAAAACAACATCTAGGGTTTCTTGTGTAGATTCTATCATCACATAATTGACTCTGCCTTGCACATGGTTCCGCTGTTTATGGTTTTCGTTGCGGGATTGTTGCTTGTTAGGCTTCTTTGGACACTGACTTGCATAGTGACTGGGTTCACCACAGTGGTAGCACTTCTTGCCTGAAGAGGGGGTGTTGGGCACACTATCCTTCATTAGGGAGTTGACGAGTGGTTCTTGGAGTGGACTTTGGTTCACATACTGTTGCTCTTGCTGGTATTAAGGGAATTGTTGAGGAGGATCAAAATCCCACTAACTAGTTGGTTCCTGGTTCCTCTGCTAAAATTCTTGCTAGCGAGTGTAGCGAGGGTGTGTGTTGCTACCTATAGATTGGCTTTGAATCCTTCTTTTCTTCTCTTCCATTTCCTAACACTTGTTCTCAATAAAAATGGCTCTATTCACCAAAGTTTAGAAATCAGGATACTCAATAGTCATCAACTGCAGTTGAAATTCATCATTCAATCCTTTCAAGGAGCATTTTTGTTTCTTGGCATCATTAACCACCTTTCTTGGAACATAACATGATAGCTAAGTGAATTTGTTATGATACTCACACACTGTTATGGAACCTTGTTTCAAGTTGAGGAACTCCTCCTCCTTGATCTCCACCAAAGCTTCTAGAACATGATAAGATCTAAAGGCAGTCTTGTAATCTTCCCAACAAATCTGATTTACATCTTCCCCAACCTAAAATAATTCCCACCAGTCTAAAGCTGCTCCTTGAAGTTGACCAGAAGCATAAATCACTTTCTGATGGTCATTACACTAAGCTATGTTAAGTTGCCACTCCACAGCTCTAAGCCAGTTATCAGCTTCTAGTGGGTTGCTTGCATGAGAGAATGTCAACGGATGTCCCTTCATAAATTCACCACGCTTGTCCCTTGGTGGTGCTTGATGTGGGTGGAAGCATACATTCTAAACATAGGTCTGTAACAATTGAGTCTATGTCATCATAGATTGCTCTATAGTTTGAGGATTTGGTGGCGGTGGATTAGCATTAGGGGCATTCCTTCTAGAATCACATGAAGCACTTCACCTAGTAGAAACCATCTGTTTGCAACATTTAGCACAATTATTGGTTGTAATCCATGATCTAGAAGTGAACTACTAGTAGCCGTTTAGAAAGATAGCCATATCTCAAGTTCCAGAAATCATATGAAGGTGTTCCTTATTTGGCTAGAAAGCTTATGAAATTCTCTACAACTTTTGTATAGACCACCTTGCTAGATTCTGAGGTTAAGTTACTCAGAAATAGGGCACAACTAAAACTATTCAGACTCCTAGACCATGCAGAAACTTCAACTTGTAGAGGTCATAACTCCCAACCATAATAGATATGAAGGTGGCTCCCATGGCATAGGAAAGATACAGAAGTCTACTTTCATCCATAAAACTTTCATGACTTTTGGCATCTACCCTTAGAGATATAACCTGATGAACACGATCTGCTCAAAAAATACAGCATGCGTAGGGATGAGAAAGAACCAACCCAACTATCTAATCACTAGTCCTTATGCCTTATCATGTAAACTAAATGAAATTGTGAGCATAACCCACAAAAATCATTGCAATCATTACAAAGATCCAAATCAAGCATGATCATCAAGACAACCATTCAAACATTACAGGTTCACAATTCAAGCATTTGGACTCAATGACTTTACTCACGTTACTAGCGTTCTTGTTGTATCAAGGGCTCAAAACTCTATAGCTTCGCCTTCATGTTGCACAAGAATGTGGTAAGTGATAGTTCTAAAAGCAATTCAAAGCAAGGATGGAGATAGGGACAAAATTTATAGCAACAAGGAGGAGATGAACAGCAAAGACAAGAATATAGTATAGGAGAAAATAGCAAGGTTTGTAGACCAAGGATTTTATAGCAAATTCTGAACCTTAAAACGATCATTTTCTAACTAGGCTTGCGTCCTATAGTACACATAGCTCTGATACCACTTTGTAGCACCTGGTTTTAAGGACAAAACCAGATACACACCATATGTATGCCCAAGATTTTAGTTCACACATATAGTAATAAATGAAGGGGTAATATGAAAGGCAATGCCTTTATTGCATAGCGCATAGGTATTTGTTACAAAAGACATAGTCTTACTTTATAGTATATACTAAACTCTATTCTTCTAGTGAAGCCTCCAACACCACAGGAATCATCAACTGGTTGATCACAAGCCTAACACCTCTTGGAAAACTCCACTGAAGAGCCTCCATCTAGTACCCATCCGAGATTTTGCCAAAGTATTGAAATAAAGCAAGCGTAAGCTACTACTGCTTAGTAAGCATAACATGAGGGGATGCAGGCTCAAAAGGCTTGACATGGCTGAACTGTGGTAAGCACTTTTAGTTAGTCATATTTTATTATTAATCATAAGTTGTTAAGTTATGCTTAGGCTCCCAAATATGAATAATTAGAGATATCAGTAATTTTAATCATAACCCAAACCATCCGAATAACCAACTATTCAGTAAGGATCCAGGCCACTCATGACCATGAGCACAGCTGATATACTAGTTTTATACTCTGCAGAGGTTGTACACTTTCACCACGAATCTTGTTACCCATATGCCTAGGTTAATTACTCCCAAAGCACTTCCAAGGTGAGTAGGCAGGGTACACTACAAAACTTTTCCACAGTCATTCTAATAAGGTGCAACTGCTAAGGATTCCATCTCCCAAGTGTTATGGAGTCATCTCCAAAAGTGGCACTTATACACGCAGCATAGTACACACCTTGGGGATGAGGCCCATACCCAGCCTGGTATGCCCCTCTTGCCCTTTCTGTAAACTGCTACAAACTAGAAAGAGCAAGGTACTGGACTAAGACCAGAGCCATGTGGTCCTCATGGTTGTACTGTAAGTCCTGGGTTGTCACTTAAAGATGAGTCCTTATGGAGAGAAACTAGAGCACCATAAGGAAAGGCCCAATGCTCTAGCCCCCTTGGTTCCATGTTGCTAAAAAGCATCTTTTAATATCATGTTGCATATATCTTTAATTGTATTCCTTAATCAGTATTGGTTGGAGCAAACTGAGCATACTACCCACATGCAAAACCCATAGGTAAATCAAGGACATGACAATCAATATCAAGGTAAGTAGACTCCAAGCGGTTCATTAACATATGCATATGAATTGAGATTGCATTAAAGTGAATAGGTAACAAGGAGCCTCATATTACACTTGCCTTAATTCAAAGTATCGCTGCTGGTCTTGATCTTCAAATAGTTGCTCTAGATCACCAGCACAGAACTCACTGTTTACTCGAGATCAAACAGCACCACACATGCATCCATACACACATGCATATCAAACAAATATAAGCTAATTAGAACAATACACCAAACAGAAGAAACAGAAGTTAAAAAGGTTTTAAAATTGTTCTACGTGATGCTACGAACACGCAGACGCGAGAATCACTCAAATCGGAGCTAAAACGAAGAAGTTATGAATTAACCAAGGTTTCCTTTTGTAGAATAATAGATTAAATCTAACCTTGAATTTTAAAAGTTGAAAACATACCTAACAGTAGTGTGAACATGTAGACAACGTGAATACATACCTAACGCAATTTGAATAGGTCAAATCAGAGTTAAAATGACAAAGTTGTAGCCTAAATAAATCTAGTGGCAAAACTATAAATAACTAAAAACATATTTTTGAAGTTAACCGAACAAAATATGCTTTTAAAAGAAGAAGGCATAATCTATGGAATACGCGATGGACCACGGGTTGGATAACTAAAAAGCGTAGGGGTCCTTTTGAAATAAGCCAAGGACTGTGGGTTAAGACTCAAATATTTGTAATGACCTTTTTGCAAATATGCCAACAAAAGGGTATGTTCTAATCCTAACCCTTGATTTTGGATCGGACGGCTACAGTGGCTCCAGGGCTCGGGCTGGTCGGAACAGAGGCGCCGGAGCGGCAGACTCCATAGACGGCGGCGAAGCTCGGCGGCGAAATGGGAAAAAGGAGCTCGGGGCCTTGGTTTTCCATGGAAACTACTCAGGAAGAAAGAGGAGAGAATGGTGATCTCACCTCGGCACTTAGCACAGACAAAGATGGCTTGATGATGGGGAGGCGTCCAGCAGTAGCGGTAGATGTCTTTGAGCTCAGTGAGATCCATCGAGCGCAGGATGGTGAGGCTAGGGCTCGGGCAGCGCTACACTAGGGTTAAGGGAGGACGATAGCACCTAGGATTTCTATTTATGGGGCAGACGGCATGGGCAGCACGCCAAGCGCGGCGTGGCAAAGGTGGTCTCGGTGGTGGCAGAGTCCATCGCAGCGATGGGAGGAAGAAGATGCACGACGCTAACGAGCGGGGCCTGCCTGGCAGTCACAGTGAAAGAGGGAGAGTGCGAGTGGCCACATGGGCTTGGCCTGCTAGGCTACGGCCTAGCTGGGCTGGCCTATGGCGGGGAGAGGGAAACGGTGCCATGCCAGGGAGGAGAACGGGTCGCGCTGCTACTTGGGCCAGCGCGTGGGAGCAGATGGAGCGGGCCACGGACGAAGAGCAGGCCGATGCTGGGCCAAAGAAAGAGAGGAGAGGAATACCCTTTTCTTTTTATCTCAAGTGTTTTTCAAATGCATTTTCAAATCAATTTCAAACAATTTGAAGTTTAGTTTCAAACCACACAATACAAAATAAATACTATGCAACAGCATGTATGCACACTCATGTTGCTACCTTATGATGAATTTTAAATTAATGAAAATTTTTATTGTCCTATGTTTTCATGAGCACATAAATTCCAAAACAAATAATTTTAGCTCTATTTCCAAAAATTCAAAATTTAGGGTGTTACAAATCCTCCTTCACCATGGGCATGGCATCCTCCTCCTTCACCATAGGCACAACGTCATCCCCCTCCTGTGCACGCTTCATAGAAGGCTCACCTTTCGCCATGGCGGTGGCTAAGATTGAAGTAGGTTTAGAGAAGGCAACCGCATGTTCCTGGTGATTTTAGATCTGTAGTGGGAATGGGAGGGCTTGGGGAAGGAAGGAAAACAATCGGAGTTGCAGAACAGATCGTGGCGGTTAATATATCACTACTACAAAGGAGTCATTGGTGTTTTTTATTTTTTGGGAACAAAGAGGAGCCATTGGTGTTGAAATGTTACTACACAAGCAAGAAAGTCTGACCTCTATAGGTTTGAATGCGTCTAACACACTGCACAGACCTTAGCTTACATTACAAACAAGTTAACATGTCCATCCAAGAGGAAATTAACATGTCCATACACAATATAATCAAACAACACCGATCCATTTAAACATGTCATGACAGAGAGATACATCATGGAACTTTATTTACTTCTCTGCTAATGACTCTAGCTCTAAGAACAAGGGAACATAGGGAAGGTAATAAGGTCTGTCGTTGATTTCTGGTAGGATGCCATCTTTCAAAAATTGACTGTAACGTGTAGGGATGGCATGAACTTTTCTGTTGTCCATGTTAACAGGCCTAGTTGCACACAGGCATTTGTAATAACAACACTAAACATATGCATAGACAATCAAACAACATTGATCCATTTAAACATGTCATGATAGAGAGATACATCAAATGCAGCTTTATTTTCTACTTTGCTAATGACTCCAACTCCGAGAACAAGGGAACACAAAGAAGATTGGTAGGTCTGCCTTTCATTTCTGGCAGGATGTGACATCTACCATACTGAATGTAATGTGTAGGGATGACATGAACTTTTCTGTTGTCCATGTTATATGTGATGACAACGCTTTCCACCACAACCCCAACAAAGAAAATCAAATTCCATTCTCGGTGAACTATAACCATTCTATTGCATGACTAAAAATCAAAGTTACCCAACTTATGTAAGCTGATAGTATGCTTCAATACCCATTTATTATTAGTACCATTGTCTTCAAGGATCCAGATTGAAAGCTTGGACATATTGCGACCACCAATAGTTCAGTGACACAAGTGACCCTGATTTTGAAAGAAGGCACATGAAAAACCACATGTCTAGTTGGGAATTTTCCTCCATGTCTTTCCCTCCATATCCACAGCAAGTATACGACGGTAACCATCACAAAACCCAATATAGTGCAGACAACCATTAAGAAACACAGTTCCTATTTTTGAAAATATCAACTAAGCCTTCTCGCCCATTTAGATTCCTTAAAGACCCATATTGCAATTTTCGATGAGTAGATGTCCACACCCACGCACTGACCATTCTCCTCTATATATTCAAACACATGGAAGTGTGAGAAGGCTGTCGGATCAAACCCCAATTGAGCCTCACCAATAGAATGGATTCTAGGTGGCAGTTCCTTGAACTTTTGGGTTGTCGGATTGTAGACGACATAGTGGTATCCATCCACCCCAAGGAATTAGTAAAGGATGAGGCTGTTGCAGTAATCTGAGATAGCTACATTGTTCATGGTGAAGGGCAATAAGGACAAGGAGGGATAAACATCGGAGATGCTGATGAAGTTTCATTGGTCGTAGAATCCATTGTAGAAGAAGCCTACCACAGTCTGGGACATCAACTTATAATTGTTGAAGATGAGGCTGTTCTAGGAGTGACAGACACATTTGCAACAGAACAAGGAGCGGGCGGGGAGGTAGTGGAGGATCTCGACAATGGCATCATCTGTGAGGCAGGCCAGTGCATTCCTCTTGTTGGGGGCCTCCTCCATTTTGTCTGTGTGTAGTAGGATGAGAGATTGCTCAGTAATGAGATCACTGAAGAGGAAAATAATCCAACAAAGATCCAATAGTGAAGTACACAACTCATACCAAAGTGCAACTTTAACAACCATTAACAATTTTCATGGTTCAACCTCAAACAAATTTAGAGTAGCACCACATAGATATATATAACTCAAACTAGAGTAGCAGTTAATGGAGCTATAACCATTACAATTCTAGCTAAATCAAGTCTATCCATCTCACTTACAATCAGTACATGAGCTCAGAGCTTATGAGATAGACAAAGATTAAGAGGATGACAATTACAATGGTTTTGAAGATAGAAGCAATGGGCATGTTTGTTTGCCAAGACAAATAGGTATAATCAACCAAGCACTTGACAATTAATAGGCCTAGTTCCACACAGGCAATTACAGTAACAAAGCTGAACATATGTAGAAAACCAAGACATCAGCAGAAAACCAACCAGTGCCACCTCCTAGTTCTTTTCATCATCATATCATTAGCCTAACCAGATCTCCAATGCTAGAATGTTTCTTGTATACCTCATGTTCAAGCAAGGGCCAAAACAGTAAAGAGAATAGGAAAAGGTGAGAAAGGAGACCTGTGAATCGGATCTATCACCTCTACCGTGGCACACAATGGACACGGACGCCAATGCCACCATGCTCCATCGGCAAGCCCCACCGCCTAGCCTCCAAAAGGATGCCAGAGCCACCACAGCACCTCGGGGATCCTCTACCACCGCTATCGCTAGTCTAACAGGCATAGATTTATTTGCACTTGAAGGGGAAATATCCAATATAGCTCAACCTGTAGGGCATCCACATAGAGAATATAATAATATAACAACTCCAAAGACATGTAATACAACCAGGCATCTAGTGCAATGGTAAAGACTATGCATTCCTTCCTCCGGGTCCCAGGTTCAACTCCCAAGCATTGAGGTTTTTTTTGAATTTATTAGACCCTGGTGGCACAAAAGGTACAAGAGACACGCAAGCTGTCGAGTCCCATGTTGGCATTTCTTAGTGCAATCACCAAGTATGGAGGTTTTAAGTCCATCCTCGGCAACGGCGCTAGAAATACTTGTTGGTATTTCTTAGCACCATCACTAAGATTGAGTTAACCTTAGCGACGCCGCTAAGACACACCAACTATGATAGTTCTTAACGATTATAGAAAATATCTACAAGTGCAGGGATCTATCATTGTAGCATTTCACCTGGAAGTATTCAGGGTATCATTATTTATATTTTCCCAAAGGAGGACAAGGTGTAAAGAGTCTAGCATGAGCATGAACAAGATTACATACTTGCATAGTAGACCAATAGTTCATAGCAGGGGTCAAAACAGTAATCTCAAGATAGTGGACACACATCTAAGCCAACCTCAAGGATAAAAGAAAAATAAAGAATAAAAGAATGTTCCTACATGGAGCTGGCATGTTCTAATATAGTCATGCAAAGAACAGTTGATGATCATACAAGTTATATGATTAGAGCTAGAACTAAGTTTAAGATGAATGGGGAGATCTCTGAGCACTGGTCTGCCAGCAAGCTAGGGAGACTTTAAGACTCCTACACAATACCTGAACATGGGGGATTACAAAGGATGAATAGGGCTATCACCACCTACCGCCTACCCCTCAACCGTGGGGCTCTATCATATCCAAAGGTTCATATGTACCCAAGCACCATGCTCGTGAACAACGAAACTACCCATATACCCTAGGACTATGACCCTACGGATCGACAAGCACAAATATGGGCAAACCCAAAGGAACGATGGACCATCACCTCAACCCTAGCTCTACTTCAACTCATACAAATCATATGAATGATTAAGCATAAAGTTGAACATGTTAAGATCATAACATACAAACTATATGCTAGTTCATATATCATGATTGTTGGTATAAATTAATGCACACAGAATAATCCGCAAGGGCACGGATATTATATCGATGTAGCACTTCACTCGGAGTACCTAGTTTTATATTAAACTCAAGGAAACGTGTGTTAGAATAACTAAATCTAACTTAACCCAACTTCACAATCAAGGCTAGATAATAGGAGCGTAGAGGAGACTGCTAAGGTATTTTAGTTCTAACTTTGGTAAGCTTTGTCTTTTATTGTTCAATTCTAGGGATATTACTAAAGAAAACATAGACAGAGTATGTTTCCTATAGTAACAAAGTCCTGCTAGGCCTACTAACAGGAGGTGGACTACAAAGGATTCAACGAGGCTATAAGAGTCACCCTCATGAGCTACCACCGATCTAGAAAAAGGGGTACATCCATGAGTAACTGAGTCTAAGCACCACGTTTACACTATGAATACTACTTTAACCAAGGAGCTACAAGGATTAAAGTACTCAAAAGAGAATCACAAACCTGAAGAACAATATGAATAAGATGCTTACTTGAATTAGAAGTCGATTACTAGAGAAATCTTAGAAGCAAGCTCAAGAAGAACTTGACTCCGCTAGGGTACAACCCGTAGAGAGAGCACCAATAGGCCGAGGCTCCTCCAAAACTCTTCCCTCTCACTCTATCTCTTTATCTCTAATACAAGACTAGATCCTAAGGAGAACTAATCTTCTCTTGATTGCTAGCTCTGATCCTGGTGGACATATGAATTAGGATTTCTAGATTTTTAGGTCATAGGATCGAACTTGGCTTAATGCATAATGCCCTAAGGGGGGGTATAGGCAGATATATAGGTCGGAGCATCAATCCTAAGGCCTTGGATCAAACTGACTTGAATGAATGGCATAGATGCAATCCTTAAGGCGGTGGAGAACTGACATAGCAATGGGAGGCTAACATGGGGGGCACATAGGCCGACTGGCCTGCAGTGGGGCCGGCTGGCCCCACATGTCAGGGGCATAGGCCTCGCTTTAGTGGAGAGCTTCCTAGAGTCTTACCACGCTATTTATGCAGCAGAATTCCATAATTTCCTTTGACGAATAGGTCCTCCTTGGTGGTTTTCTGATTAAATCTTGCTGGAAACACATATTCACCAAAACTCATGGAATTTGTCAGTTTAAACCCCTAAGTATATAGTGGTGATCCATTTTAGCCATTTATGCAAGTTAGATTGATGGTTTATGATGAATGTTAACTACCATCAACAATGATTATAACAAGACAACTATACTCTAGTTCATATGCACTACTATATAAATGATATGAGAGCATGACTATGGAAGAAATTCTCTTTGTATTCATACCAAGCTTTTCTCTCCTTTCTTCCAAGGAGTCAAGCCCTCCTTGATAGCTTTTTGCTAGCTCACAAGACTACTACTAAGAACTAAACGAGTACAAGTAGAGAGGTGAGGTGTGTAGCTCCAAATGATGTGTGTATTGAAGGAGAGCTCCATCCCTTCTTTTATAGTGGAGTGTGCTCGGTTTGGCACCAACAAAATAGGAAACTAGCCAAAACCACCTATGCCTGGAGGCATACAACCGCCGGAGGAGCATGGGCCCGAGAGGCAGTGGTAGGGGTACGGCCGTACCTAGGGTGCGCCCGCACCCCGGTGGGCCAACCTCATGACCGCCTTTGCATGGTCAATTCCTGGGTAGGCCTAGACCCTTCCCCCGATGATGCTCGTCCTAGGTTGTTGCATGAAGGTGGGCTTCTCCATTTCTCTTGTTGCGCGTTTCTGCTTTATGCTTTCTATTTTGCGCCTTTTGCTTGTTTTTTCACTTGTATTCGAATGTATGTTCTGCAAAACATGTTTTCTCCAATACAAGTGGAACTATGTTAATAGTAAAGGCATGTGTCAAATGTATGTTTATTTCTCCTATTTTGGACTTAAGTTGGTGGTTGGAATTTGTCGATAGTGACCGCCAACAAATCCCCCAAGCTTAACCTTTGCTCGTCCCAAGAAAATAGCTAAATACTTGGTTGTTGATCAGGAGTTGCTACTATGCCAGATATATTTCACAAGTGCCATGCCTATAACAAAGTATTCTTCTGTAATTTAAATAAGTTGGCATTTTTATCCACCCTTTACCTTGATCCCTATGGGGCATATAACTTTTCCAAGTTCTTGGGTGGTTGCAAGATAGAATGGTTATAACAGAATCACCAATCATTCATTCCTCAATTAACCATCTATCCAGAGGATTTATAAGTTTTGCAAAATAAATGTAAGTTCCTCAAATGATTCTCTCGATCGCTTAATGTGTATGAAACCTCACCAATGCATTTGGTATTTTGCCTTCTTTTTCATATCCTACTGCTAAGGATTTTGAGTGGAGTTTTGGGTAGGTATGAAACTAGGGCATACTAGCATCACATATTTTGCTAAGTCAAAAACCAGACCTCAAGGAGATGCAAGTCATACACTTTGATCAAGACATGCAAGTGTGTGGAATTTTTATAAAGTCCTAATTCTAAATATTTTTTGTACTCCTTGAATCATGACTCTCTCTTTTGGATGAATGCCTTTTTATTTGAGAGTATGGGCTATCTTTATTTCTTTCTTTTCTTTTTCTTTTCTTTTCTTCATGCTCTTTAGCGCATTTTTTTTCTCATGCCTTTTGGCATGGATATTTTTTTTTCTTTTCTTTCTCTTTTTTTAGCATAGCCCATACTATTCTTTTTGGCATATGAGAATTTTTGAGAGAAAGACACATGATAAATGAATGGAGTAATTATTTTAGTGGAAGAAAAAAGCATGTTTGTGTGTCTCTCAATGTAAGAGTCAACAATTTATTTGTGGATGTACATGTGTCTTTATCATTGGTGCATGATGAGAATCTCAACAAGGCTCACAACAATTTGATAAAGCTTAATGCTCAAACAAGTAGCATATGATTAAGGTTTTGAATTTAAATATCAAGTCATATGGCCTTGGTAGGTATTCATAATCATTAAGGAACTTTGAATTTTAGCATTTTTTAAAATAAAATCTCTGGATATCAAGTTTCTCTTAGAACAAAGTTATAGTAAATTCTATTTGTACCATATCATAACCCGCAACAACTTAAAAAAGAAGCATGCATTTGTAACCCATAGGTTTTCAAGTTTTACGATGAGACATTTTTAGCCAACAAACTTAAATCTTGGGGAATACTATGGCCTTGTTTGGTACAGCTTATCTGGGAAGCGCTTCCCAGATAAGCTGCACAAATAGAGTAAAAGTGGCAATCAAAATAAGCTGGTTGATCCAGCTTCTACTTTTTAGTATAAATAGGAGCTATGAGAATAAGCATGGCTAGAAAAAGCTACTGAAAAGCATGGCGTTTGGTTGTTGATTTTAGCTTATTTTGGCCATAAGCAGCTTATAAGCTATACCAAATATGCCATAAGTTACAACTTAGGCACAGATGAATTATAGACAAAGAAACTATTCATCGTTTCAACTTAGGAGAAACTAAACATTCTTGAAACACATATGAAAGTAGAATTCATATTTTTTGGTATTTTTTATTTTTTTAGTATTTTTAATTTTTTTATATGCTAATAATAAATAAATATGGAAAATAAATGTCATTTTTTTTTCAAAATATACAAGGGTACCTCTATGGGGGTCCTCCTCCAAGCTAGCTCAAGGCCTATGGTCTGGGATTGTATCCCATGGACTACCAGTAGGCCGCCTATGCTTCCTATTGTTGTTTCAGCAATGCATTGATGTTTGTGAACTGTTGTTGCTGTTGTAGGTGCCACTGTCTCATATCCTACACATGAGTGTCCAATGATGCATGAACCTCAAAGTAGGATGATGAATATTCAAATTTTGAGGTTGAAACTTGCCAACTATGTTTTGACTAGAAATCATACTCCAAAATTCATGGCGATTAAAACATTTGAGAGCATGATCTAAGTCAATTGAGCATTCTGTACTAAAGCCTAAGTGAGAGCTAAGATTTCTCCATGTAAGATAGTATTCTTTCTCAAAAAGACAGAAAGTAATCCCACCCTCAACTTCTTGCAAAGAGCATAAGAATTGAATTGTTAAGAAGCAAGAACCAAGCTCGTTGACGGGAGCAACGTTCTCCCATCCAACGGCTTTCCAGATGGTGGAGAATTCAGTGTCCATACCTATCTTTTGGAGGAGGTCAGGGTCATATGCCAGCATGTGGATGAACTCGCAATTCTTGATGAGGTTGTACGCTTGCGTCTCCTGGTCTCCCTCCAAATCAAGGTGTGGATCATCGTCGCCTTCCTCCATCGGTTGCTCTTGCTCTTGCTCTTCTTCTTTTGTTGGCACCGTTTCTTTGTCTTCATGCATTGGGCTCTCTTCGGGCTTAGTGTAGTGCACACTTGAGCTTCTACGGGAGCAACTTGAGCTCGCTCCCATGGCCTTCTCGAAAGCACCGATGAGCTTCCTCCCGAACTTGCCCATGGCGAAAGAGACAACAACACTAACTTGCAAACATGCTTACATTAGTGAAAACAAAATGAACAATCCATGAGCTTGGCTTGGTGGTGATGAGCCTAGGATTTTTCTGCAGAGTTTCCTTGCTCTTGAGCTTTGTGGAAAAAATATTTTTGCAAGTGGTCGAGCAAGTAAGAGTGAGAGGGAGTGAAAATGGAGACCGAAGAGTGAGTGAGGGCTCACACCCAAGCTCTCGGGACTTATAGCGTTGGGCACCGGCCAAGAGGGGGTGGGAGCAATGGCTCCTAGCCGTTGGAGCAGCATCAGCCACAGCAGCGCTGGGTGGTGCGGACGCACCAAAGGTGGGCTCGCTCAGCCCCCCCCCCTTTGGCCGGTAGCTCCCAACGTTCGTTTTCAAAATGGAGCCATTGGTGCTTCCATCGGTTTCAAAACTTTGCTCCCAAAATTGATTTTCCACAAAACTTTTATTATATTTTGAATTTTCATAAATATTTTTAAAAATGAGAAATGATAACAGAAAAATCTATACCCTTAGAAAATGATTTTTATTTTATTTTTTGAAAAGTTTATTTTGAAGCAAATTTTAAATTTTAAATTTTTTGAATTTTTGAATTTTTAAAAGATAACCACCGATTTACCTTCGGCAAGGGCTCGACATTTATAGTCTGTTGGCAAGACTTCTCCTCCTTTATTGCTCTACAACTACATGAACAAACTCGAGCGAATTCTCAGGTTGCCCCAGGATTTTCCCCGAATGGTTGACACGTATAGCGGCAGCAATTTGAGCAATTTGTGTTTCGATCATTTTATTAAAACTTAGTTGGTTTTCACTGAGGAGGATAAATTTCTAAGTTTTGAATTAATATTTTCAATCATTTTATCATTAAACATAAGCTTTTTAGTAATATTTTCATTAATTGTTGCTTGGACTAAAACTAGGTCTTTTAAGGAGGGTTGATTTGAATTGAAATCCGAATTGAAATTATTATTATTACCTCCTTGCGAGTGGGATTGATTGTTCCACCCATTGTTATTACCTTGTCGAAATCCATTGTTGATGTACGATGCTTCTTCATAGGTCTCGGGGCAGTCATTTCCCAAGTGTCTGACCTCACCACAGACTTCGCAAGTCATTTGCAAGTCCATGGCCTTGACGGTGCCCTTCATTGCTTCTTTGTCGGCGGCACATTCGTCAAGTTTCTTTAACAGCAAATCCATTTTTGCGGCAAGCATATCTACCTCCTTCACGGTATGCCTGCCTTTTTATTGTTTTCGTTCCTCCCCAAACTATAATTAGGCACCATCTTCTAGATAAGAGTTGTGGCATTATTGATGGTGAGGGAGAGAAATGCTCCTCCAGCAGCGGCATCTACGTGCCCCTTCGAAATGGGCATAAGCCCCTCATAGAAGTTTTGGAGCATGAGCCAATTCTCCATTCCATTGTGCGAGCAGGCCTAGATGTAATCCTGCAGCCTCTCCCATGCCTCGGTGATGGACTCCATTAAAGTTTGCTGGAAATTTGAAAATTTCCCCCTCAGGGCATTGGTTTTGCCCATGGGGAAAAACTTTGCAAGGAATGCTACAAAACATTTGTCCCACATACTGATGGCTTCCTTCTCTTTAAAGAACCACTATTTCACCTTCCCCATGAGGGAAAAGGGAAACAAACGGAGCCTGATACTAGCTGGTCCAACGTCTCTGATAACGATTGTGTCACATAACTCAAGGAAGTGTTGCAAGTGTGCACTTGCATCCTCGCTAGGAAAACCACAGAATTGGTTTGCCTGTACCATCATAATGAGGCCAGTGCATAGCTCAAAGTTTCCAGTACCCATGTTGACAGCATGCCCAACGAGCATGTTGGCAACAGTGGGGGTGGAGTAGTCGTGGAGTGACTTGGCCATTTTGGTAGTAGCGGATGGTACGGGGGTGACTAGTTCAACTGTCAGCGGAGTAGCAGAAGAAGCAGTACGAGACCGGCTCTTCCTTACGAGTGCCTCCGGATTATCGGTGTAGTTGTTTGACATATCAAAACCACTCATACACTATCCTGTTTTCATCCATAATAGGAAGAAAACAAGCAGAATTAGCCTACATAAACTATGGCTACCATTACATGCATGTGCTCATGATCATGTCCTACTAGATTCTTTAACCTATGCCCTCCCCGGCAATGGTGCTAGAAATGCATGTTGGCATTTCTTAGCGCAATCACCAAGTGTGGAGGTTTTAAGTCCATCCTCGGCAACGGCGCCAGAAATACCTATTTGTATTTCTTAGCACCATCACTAAGATTGAGTTAACCTAGCGATGCTTTCTGTTTTGTGCCTTTTGCTTGATTTTCCACTTGTATTCGAATGTGTGTCCTCAAAACATGTTTTCTCCAATATAAGTGGAACTATGTTAATAGTAAAGGCATATGTGTCAAAAGTAAGTTTATTTCTCCTATTTTGGACTTAAGTTGGCCGTTGGAATTTGTCTATAGTGACCGCCAACATCCCATAGGTCAGATGAAGATGGAGAAAGGTCCCACAGGTACACATGAGCTGTCGGGTCCGATAGGTCAGATGATCCCACAGGTACACATGACATGCAAGCCGTCGGGTCCCATAGGTTGGAAAGAGATGGAGAACGGTCCCATATGTACACATGACATGTAAGCCGTCGGGTCCCATAGGTCAGATGCTGAAGGGTCCCATGGGTACATGTTAGACGGAGAAAGGACCGAGCGGAGACTTTTATGATGAATTGCAAGCATCACAGATGAGTAACTATAGGTCCCACAGTTACATGTCAGATGGAGAAGGGTCCCACAGGTACACGTCTCATGGAGATATGATCGAGCAAAGACTTTTATGATGAATTACAAGCATCATGGATGAGTAATTGTAGGTCCCACAGGTACATGTCAGATGGAGAAAGTACCATGAGGGGATCTATGATGAAGCCATTCGTTACAGATCAAATATTGTTCATCATAGATGTGTAATTATTTCAATGATGAAGCCCTATTCGTCATAGTTTTAAAGGAGATCATCACAGATGAGTCGAGCGAGTGATATGTAATGAAACATGTGCTCTTCTATGATGTTTTTTGTGACAATGCCTGATTTCATCATAGATAGGGAGGGTTGGAGGATCGTCACCACTGATCTATGATGAAACCAAAATTTTCGTCATAAAAAGCAATTTTCTATGATGGTTTGGGATTCATCATTAAGATTTTCGTTATAGAAGTGGATATTTCTAGTAGTGCAAGGAGGAGCTCTTGGACATGTGTGAGCAAGTACATACTTCCTTTGAGATGAAGAGAAAGGAGTGCAAAGAATTATGCAAGAAGATCAAATCTCTTGAGAAATCCTTTGATAAGCTCAATGCTTCTCATGAGAGTCTAAGGGAAGACCATGAGAAGCTTGGCAATGCTCACTCAAAGCTTGAAAAGGCTCACTCCTCTCTCCATGAGCAAGTCAAGAAGGAGGAAGCCAAGAAGGAGCAAGTGATTAGGTTAGGTGATGTGGGACTAACATGTGATATTCTTGATGAATCATTTTATAACCTTATTGTTGTTGCTCCTACTAACCCCTCTTGTAGCACTACTACTTCCACTCCTACAAGGATGAGAAGAAGGAAGATGAAGACAAGAAGAAGAAGAGTGTAGCATTCAAGGCTAGCTCATCATCCAAGAATAAGGGCAAGTCCAAGAAAGAAGAATCAAGTGAGGATGAAGATGCTAGTGACATTGATGATGAGGCCATAGCTCTCTTTGTGCGCAAGATGGGCAAATTCATGAGAAGGGCAATGGTGCAAGAAAGAGAAAAGATCACAACAAGGAGTATGCGAGGAGATGCTACAAGTGCAAGAGCAAGGATCACAATGTAGCGGATTGTTCCTACAATAGTGATAATAATGAGGATGACAAGAAGAAAGAAAAGAAGGAGAAGATGAAGAAAAAGGAAAAGAAAGAGAAGAAGATGACCTTCCAAAAGAAGAAGGGTGGAGGCTATGTAGTCACTTGGGATAGTGATGGCTCTTCGGATAGTGATGACTCTAGTGATGATGGCAAGAAATATCTCAAGAAAGCACTAGCAAGCATCGCCATCAACAACAAGCCTTCCATCTTTGACACTCCATCAATATGCCTCATGGCAAAGCCTACCAAGGTAAAATATGATGTGAGTGATGATGATGATTGTGAAAGTGATGATTGTAAGAGTGATGATGATGAAGAGTACCCAAGGAGGAGCTCTTGGACATGTGCGAGCATGTACACCTTGCTTTGAGATGAAGAGAAAGGAGTGCAAAAATTATGCAAGAAGGTCAAATCTCTTGAGCAATCCTTTGATGAGCTCAATGACACTCATGAGAGGCTAATGGAAGGCCATGAGAAGCTTAGCAAAGCTCACTCTAAGCTTGAAAAGGTTCACTCCTCTCTCCTCAAGCAACTCAAGAAGGAGGAAGGCAAGAAGGAGCAAGTGATTGTGTCATGTGATATGGGGCTAACATGTGATATTCTTGATGAATCATTTTATAAGCCCATTATTGTTGCTCCCACTAACAGATCTTGTAGCACTTCCACTTATGCTTCACCCTTGAGTGATGGTTTCACTTGTGATGCCTCACTAATGGTGGAAAATGAGACCCTCAAGAAGGAGGTGAATGAGCTCACTCGTGCCTTAGGCAATGCCTATAGTGGAGATGCCCGCTTGCTAAAGTACTTGGGTAGCCAAAGGTTTTCTCAACAAAGAGGGATTAGGCTATACCCCCAACAAAGGCAAGGCGACCTTTGTCACTCCTAAAGCTAGCTTTGTGAAGGGCAATGGTCGGTTTTATAATAGATGCAAGCAAGTTGGGCATATAGAGCAATATTGCAAGACTAACAAGAACAAGCAACCTAATGTATCCTCAATTAGATTTGATTCTTGGTATATGCTTGTTAAGGGTGCCAATGGTGTGAAGGCTAAGTTCATTGGTACACCAATTGCGGGCTCAAAGAAGAAAGCCATTTGGGCACCAAAGACCTTAGTAACTAACCTTCAAGGACCCAAGCAAGTTTGGGTACCTAAAAAGAATTAATCTTCTTTTATAGGTCAATTATAAAGCCGGAGGAAGGCATTGGGTGCTTGATAGTGGGTGCACACAACACATGACCAGTGATTCAAGAATGTTCAATTCAATCAATGCAAATGAGAGCAATGGGATTGATAGTATCACATTTGGTGACAATGGCAAAGGCAAGGTCAAAGGTTTTGGTAAGATTGTAATATCTAATAACTTGAGAAATTCCAATGTGCTACTAGTAGAGAGCTTGAACTTCAACCTATTGTCGGTAGCTCAATTGTGTGATCTTTGTTTCAAGTGCATATTTGGTGTGGATGATATAGAGATCAAAAGTCTAGATGGCTCTAACTTGATATTCAAAGGATTTAGATATGAGAATCTATACTTGGTTGATTTCAATGCTAGAGAAGCTCAATTGTCAACATGTTTGCTCACTAAATCTAGCATGGGTTGGTTATGGCATAGAAGGGTTGGTCATGTTGGAATAAAACAATTGAACAAGTTGATTAAGCATGATCTAGTTAGAGGCTTCAAAGATGTCACATTTGAGAAGGATAAGCTTTGTAGTGCATGTCAAGCTAGAAAGCAAGTTGGCAACACATGTCCTAAGAAGAGCATGATGAGTACATCTAAGGCTGAAAGTACAATCAAGCCCTAATTGTGGGTTTTGGTGATAATGACCACGCAATTAGAGAACCAATGAGATTCATCGAGATGACAAGTAGGGAATATATAATTGAGGATGTTATATGAAATGGAGGAGCCCCCAATTATAATTGTTGATGGCTTCAAACTCAAAGGAGGTTCACCGATCTAGAAAAAGGGGTACATCCATGAGTAACCGAGTCTAAGCACCACGCTTACACTATGAATACTACTTTAACCAAGGAGCTACAAGGATTAAAGTACTCAAAAGAGAATCACAAACCTAAAGAACAATATGAATAAGATGCTTACTTGAATTAGAAGTCGATTACTAGAGAAATCTTAGAAGCAAGCTCAAGAAGAACTTGACTTCGCTAGGGTACAAGCCGTAGAGAGAGCACCAACAGGCCGAGGCTCCTCCAAAACTCTTCCCTCTCACTCTACCTCTTTATCTCTAATACAAGACTAGATCCTAAGGAGAACTAATCTTCTCTTGATTGCTAGCTCTGATCCTAGTGGACATATGAATTAGGATTTCTAGATTTTTAGGTCTTAGGATCGAACTTGGCTTAATGCATAATGCCCTAAGGGGGGGTATAGGCAGATATATAGGCCGGAGCATCAATCCTAAGGCCTTGGATCAAACTGACTTGAATGAATGGCATAGATGCAATCCTTAAGGCGGTGGAGAACTGACATAGCAATGGGAGGCTAACATGGGGGGCACATAGGCCGACTGGCCTACAGTGGGGCCGGCTAGCCCCACATGTCAGGGGCATAGGCCTCGCTTTAGTGGAGAGCTTCCTAGAGTCTTACCACGCTATGTATGCAGCAGAATTCCATAATTTCCTTTGACGAATAGGTCCGCCTTGGTGGTTTTCTGATTAAATCTTGCTGGAAACACATATGCACCAAAACTCATGGAATTTGTCAGTTTAAACCCCTAAGTATATAGTGGTGATCCATTTTAGCCATTTATGCAAGTTAGATTGATGGTTTATGATGAATGTTAACTACCATCAACAATGATTATAACAAGACAACTATACTCTAGTTCATATGCACTACTATATAAATGATATGAGAGCATGACTATGGAAGAAATTCTCTTTGTATTCATACCAAGCTTTTCTCTCCTTTCTTCCAAGGAGTCAAGCCCTCCTTGATAGCTTTTTGCTAGCTCACAAGACTACTACTAAGAACTAAACGAGTACAAGTAGAGAGGTGAGGTGTGTAGCTCCAAATGATGTGTGTATTGAAGGAGAGCTCCATCCCTTCTTTTATAGTGGAGTGTGCTCGGTTTGGCACCAACAAAATAGGAAACTAGCCAAAACCACCTATGCCTAGAGGCATACAACCACCGGAGGAGCATGGGCCCGAGAGGCAGTGGTAGGGGTACGGCCGTACCTAGGGTGCGCCCGCACCCCGGTGGGCCAACCTCATGACCGCCTTTGCATGGTCAATTCCTGGGTAGGCCTAGACCCTTCCCCCGATGATGCTCGTCCTAGGTTGTTGCATGAAGGTGGGCTTCTCCATTTCTCTTGTTGCGCGTTTCTGCTTTATGCTTTCTATTTTGCGCCTTTTGCTTGTTTTTTCACTTGTATTCGAATGTATGTTCTGCAAAACATGTTTTCTCCAATACAAGTGGAACTATGTTAATAGTAAAGGCATGTGTCAAATGTATGTTTATTTCTCCTATTTTGGACTTAAGTTGGTGGTTGGAATTTGTCGATAGTGACCGCCAACAAATCCCCCAAGCTTAACCTTTGCTCGTCCCAAGAAAATAGCTAAATACTTGGTTGTTGATCAGGAGTTGCTACTATGCCAGATATATTTCACAAGTGCCATGCCTATAACAAAGTATTCTTCTGTAATTTAAATAAGTTGGCATTTTTATCCACCCTTTACCTTGATCCCTATGGGGCATATAACTTTTCCAAGTTCTTGGGTGGTTGCAAGATAGAATGGTTATAACAGAATCACCAATCATTCATTCCTCAATTAACCATCTATCCAGAGGATTTATAAGTTTTGCAAAATAAATGTAAGTTCCTCAAATGATTCTCTCGATCGCTTAATGTGTATGAAACCTCACCAATGCATTTGGTATTTTGCCTTCTTTTTCATATCCTACTGCTAAGGATTTTGAGTGGAGTTTTGGGTAGGTATGAAACTAGGGCATACTAGCATCACATATTTTGCTAAGTCAAAAACCAGACCTCAAGGAGATGCAAGTCATACACTTTGATCAAGACATGCAAGTGTGTGGAATTTTTATAAAGTCCTAATTCTAAATATTTTTTGTACTCCTTGAATCATGACTCTCTCTTTTGGATGAATGCCTTTTTATTTGAGAGTATGGGCTATCTTTATTTCTTTCTTTTCTTTTTCTTTTCTTTTCTTCATGCTCTTTAGCGCATTTTTTTTCTCATGCCTTTTGGCATGGATATTTTTTTTTCTTTTCTTTCTCTTTTTTTAGCATAGCCCATACTATTCTTTTTGGCATATGAGAATTTTTGAGAGAAAGACACATGATAAATGAATGGAGTAATTATTTTAGTGGAAGAAAAAAGCATGTTTGTGTGTCTCTCAATGTAAGAGTCAACAATTTATTTATGGATGTACATGTGTCTTTATCATTGGTGCATGATGAGAATCTCAACAAGGCTCACAACAATTTGATAAAGCTTAATGCTCAAACAAGTAGCATATGATTAAGGTTTTGAATTTAAATATCAAGTCACATGGCCTTGGTAGGTATTCATAATCATTAAGGAACTTTGAATTTTAGCATTTTTAAAAATAAAATCTCTGGATATCAAGTTTCTCTTAGAACAAAGTTATAGTAAATTCTATTTGTACCATATCATAACCCGCAACAACTTAAAAAAGAAGCATGCATTTGTAACCCATAGGATTTCAAGTTTTACGATGAGACATTTTTAGCCAACAAACTTAAATCTTGGGGAATACTATGGCCTTGTTTGCTACAGCTTATCTGGGAAGCGCTTCCTAGATAAGCTACACAAATAGAGTAAAAGTGGCAATCAAAATAAGCTGGTTGATCCAGCTTCTACTTTTTAGTATAAATAGGAGCTATGAGAATAAGCATGGCTAGAAAAAGCTACTGAAAAGCATGGCGTTTGGTTGTTGATTTTAGCTTATTTTGGCCATAAGCAGCTTATAAGCTATACCAAATATGCCATAAGTTACAACTTAGGCACAGATGAATTATAGACAAAGAAACTATTCATCGTTTCAACTTAGGAGAAACTAAACATTCTTGAAACACATATGAAAGTAGAATTCATATTTTTTGGTATTTTTTATTTTTTTAGTATTTTTAATTTTTTTTATATGCTAATAATAAATAAATATGGAAAATAAATGTCATTTTTTTTTCAAAATATACAAGGGTACCTCTGTGGGGGTCCTCCTCCAAGCTAGCTCAAGGCCTATGGTCTGGGATTGTATCCCATGGACTGCCAGTAGGCCGCCTATGCTTCCTATTGTTGTTTCAGCAATGCATTGATGTTTGCGAACTGTTGTTGCTGTTGTAGGTGCCACTGTCTCATATCCTACACATGAGTGTCCAATGATGCATGAACCTCAAAGTAGGATGATGAATATTCAAATTTTGAGGTTGAAACTTGCCAACTATGTTTTGACTAGAAATCATACTCCAAAATTCATGGCGATTAAAACATTTGAGAGCATGATCTAAGTCAATTGAGCATTCTGTACTAAAGCCTAAGTGAGAGCTAAGATTTCTCCATGTAAGATAGTATTCTTTCTCAAAAAGACAGAAAGTAATCCCACCCTCAACTTCTTGCAAAGAGCATAAGAATTGAATTGTTAAGAAGCAAGAACCAAGCTCGTTGACGGGAGCAACGTTCTCCCATCCAACGGCTTTCCAGATGGTGGAGAATTCAGTGTCCATACCTATCTTTTGAAGGAGGTCGGGGTCATATGCCAGCATGTGGATGAACTCGCAATTCTTGATGAGGTTGTACGCTTGTGTCTCCTGGTCTCCCTCCAAATCAAGGTGTGGATCATCATCGCCTTCCTCCATCGGTTGCTCTTGCTCTTGCTCTTCTTCTTTTGTTGGCACCGTTTCTTTGTCTTCATGCATTGGGCTCTCTTCGGGCTTAGTGTAGTGCACACTTGAGCTTCTACGGGAGCAACTTGAGCTCGCTCCCATGGCCTTCTCAAAAGCACCGATGAGCTTCCTCCCGAACTTGCCCATGGCGAAAGAGACAACAACACTAACTTGCAAACATGCTTACATTAGTGAAAACAAAATGAACAATCCATGAGCTTGGCTTGGTGGTGATGAGCCTAGGAATTTTCTACAGAGTTTCCTTGCTCTTGAGCTTTGTGGAAAAAATATTTTTGCAAGTGGTCGAGCAAGTAAGAGTGAGAGGGAGTGAAAATGGAGACCGAAGAGTGAGTGAGGGCTCACACCCAAGCTCTCGGGACTTATAGCGTCGGGCACCGGCCAAGAGGGGGTGGGAGCAATGGCTCCTAGCCGTTGGAGCAGCATCAGCCACAACGGCGCTGGGTGGTGCGGACGCACCAAAGGTGGGCTCGCTCAGCCCCCCCCCCCTTTGGCCGGTAGCTCCCAGCGTTCGTTTTCAAAATGGAGCCATTGGTGCTTCCATCGGTTTCAAAACTTTGCTCCCAAAATTGATTTTCCACAAAACTTTTATTATATTTTGAATTTTCATAAATATTTTTAAAAATGAGAAATGATAACAAAAAAATCTATACCCTTAGAAAATGATTTTTATTTTATTTTTTGAAAAGTTTATTTTGAAGCAAATTTTAAATTTTAAATTTTTTGAATTTTTGAATTTTTAAAAGATAACCACCGATTTACCTTCGCCAAGGGCTCGACATTTATAGTCTGTTGGCAAGACTTCTCCTCCTTTATTGCTCTACAACTACATGAACAAACTCGAGCGAATTCTCAGGTTGCCCCAGGATTTTCCCCGAATGGTTGACACGTATAGCGGCAGCAATTTGAGCAATTTGTGTTTCGATCATTTTATTAAAACTTAGTTGGTTTTCACTAAGGAGGATAAATTTCTAAGTTTTGAATTAATATTTTCAATCATATTATCATTAAACATAAGCTTTTTAGTAATATTTTCATTAATTGTTGCTTGGACTAAAACTAGGTCTTTTAAGGAGGGTTGATTTGAATTGAAATCCGAATTGAAATTATTATTATTACCTCCTTGCGAGTGGGATTGATTGTTCCACCCATTGTTATTACCTTGTCGAAATCCGTTGTTGATGTACGATGCTTCTTCATAGGTCTCGGGGCAGTCATTTCCCAAGTGTCTGACCTCACCACAGACTTCGCAAGTCATTTGCAAGTCCATGGCCTTGACGGTGCCCTTCATTGCTTCTTTGTCGGCGGCACATTCGTCAAGTTTCTTTAACAGCAAATCCATTTTTGCGGCAAGCATATCTACCTCCTTCACGGTATGCCTGCCTTTTTATTGTTTTTGTTCCTCCCCAAACTATAATTAGGCACCATCTTCTAGATAAGAGTTGTGGCATTATTGATGGTGAGGGAGAGAAATGCTCCTCCAGTAGCGGCATCTACGTGCCCCTTCGAAATGGGCATAAGCCCCTCGTAGAAGTTTTGGAGCATGAGCCAATTCTCCATTCCATTGTGCGAGCAGGCCTAGATGTAATCCTGCAGCCTCTCCCATGCCTCGGTGATGGACTCCATTAAAGTTTGTTGGAAATTTGAAAATTTCCCCCTCAGGGCATTGGTTTTGCCCATGGGGAAAAACTTTGCAAGGAATGCTACAAAACATTTGTCCCACATACTGATGGCTTCCTTCTCTTTAAAGAACCACTATTTCACCTTCCCCATGAGGGAAAAGGGAAACAAATGGAGCCTGATACTAGCTGGTCCAACATCTCTGATGATGATTGTGTCACATAACTCAAGGAAGTGTTGCAAGTGTGCACTTGCATCCTCGCTAGGCAAACCACAGAATTGGTTTGCCTGTACCATCATAATGAGGCCAGTGCATAGCTCAAAGTTTCCAGTACCCATGTTGACAGCATGCCCAATGAGCATGTTGGCAACAGTGGGGGTGGAGTAGTCGTGGAGTGACTTGGCCATTTTGGTAGTAGCGGATGGTACGGGGGTGACTAGTTCAACTATTAGCGAAGTAGCAGAAGAAGCAATACGAGACCGGCTCTTCCTTACGAGTGCCTCCGGATTATCGGTGTAGTTGTTTGACATATCAAAACCACTCATACACTATCCTGTTTTCATCCATAATAGGAAGAAAACAAGCAGAATTAGCCTACATAAACTATGGCTATCATTACATGCATGTGCTCATGATCATGTCCTACTAGATTCTTTAACCTATGCCCTCCCCGGCAATGGTGCTAGAAATGCATGTTGGCATTTCTTAGCGCAATCACCAAGTGTGGAGGTTTTAAGTCCATCCTCGGCAACGGCGCCAGAAATACCTATTTGTATTTCTTAGCACCATCACTAAGATTGAGTTAACCTAGCGATGCTTTCTGTTTTGTGCCTTTTGCTTGATTTTCCACTTGTATTCGAATGTGTGTCCTCAAAACATGTGTTCTCCAATATAAGTGGAACTATGTTAATAGTAAAGGCATATGTGTCAAAAGTAAGTTTATTTCTCCTATTTTGGACTTAAGTTGGCCGTTGGAATTTGTCTATAGTGACCGCCAACATCCCATAGGTCAGATGAAGATGGAGAAAGGTCCCACAGGTACACATGAGCTCTCGGGTCCGATAGGTCAGATGATCCCACAGGTACACGTGACATGCAAGCCGTCGGGTCCCATAGGTTGGAAAGAGATGGAGAACGGTCCCATATGTACACATGACATGTAAGCCGTCGGGTCCCATAGGTCAGATGCTGAAGGGTCCCATGGGTACACGTTGGACGGAGAAAGGACCGAGCGGAGACTTTTATGATGAATTGCAAGCATCACAGATGAGTAACTATAGGTCCCACAGTTACATGTCAGATGGAGAAGGGTCCCACAGGTACACGTCTCATGGAGATATGATCGAGCAAAGACTTTTATGATGAATTACAAGCATCATGGATGAGTAATTGTAGGTCCCACAGGTACATGTCAGATGGAGAAAGTACCATGAGGGGATCTATGATGAAGCCATTCGTTACAGATCAAATATTGTTCATCATAGATGTGTAATTATTTCAATGATGAAGCCCTATTCGTCATAGTTTTAAAGGAGATCATCACAGATGAGTCGAGCGAGTGATATGTAATGAAACATGTGCTCTTCTATGATGTTTTTTGTGACAATGCCTGATTTCATCATAGATAGGGAGGGTTGGAGGATCGTCACCACTGATCTATGATGAAACCAAAATTTTCGTCATAAAAAGCAATTTTCTATGATGGTTTGGGATTCATCATTAAGATTTTCGTTATAGAAGTGGATATTTCTAGTAGTGCAAGGAGGAGCTCTTGGACATGTGTGAGCAAGTACATACTTCCTTTGAGATGAAGAGAAAGGAGTGCAAAGAATTATGCAAGAAGATCAAATCTCTTGAGAAATCCTTTGATGAGCTCAATGCTTCTCATGAGAGTCTAAGGGAAGACCATGAGAAGCTTGGCAAAGCTCACTCAAAGCTTGAAAAGGCTCACTCCTCTCTCCACGAGCAAGTCAAGAAGGAGGAAGCCAAGAAGGAGCAAGTGATTAGGTTAGGTGATGTGGGACTAACATGTGATATTCTTGATGAATCATTTTATAACCTTATTGTTGTTGCTCCTACTAACCCCTCTTGTAGCACTACTACTTCCACTCCTACAAGGATGAGAAGAAGGAAGATGAAGACAAGAAGAAGAAGAGTGTAGCATTCAAGGCTAGCTCATCATCCAAGAATAAGGGCAAGTCCAAGAAAGAAGAATCAAGTGAGGATGAAGATGCTAGTGACATTGATGATGAGGCCATAGCTCTCTTTGTGTGCAAGATGGGCAAATTCATGAGAAGGGCAATGGTGCAAGAAAGAGAAGAGATCACAACAAGGAGTATGCGAGGAGATGCTACAAGTGCAAGAGCAAGGATCACATTGTAGCGGATTGTTCCTACAATAGTGATAATAATGAGGATGACAAGAAGAAAGAAAAGAAGGAGAAGATGAAGAAAAAGGAAAAGAAAGAGAAGAAGATGACCTTCCAAAAGAAGAAGGGTGGAGGCTATGTAGTCACTTGGGATAGTGATGGCTCTTCGGATAGTGATGACTCTAGTGATGATGGCAAGAAATATCTCAAGAAAGCACTAGCAAGCATCGCCATCAACAACAAGCCTTCCATCTTTGACACTCCATCAACATGCCTCATGGCAAAGCCTACCAAGGTAAAATATGATGTGAGTGATGATGATGATTGTGAAAGTGATGATTGTAAGAGTGATGATGATGAAGAGTACCCAAGGAGGAGCTCTTGGACATGTGCGAGCATGTACACCTTGCTTTGAGATGAAGAGAAAGGAGTGCAAAAATTATGCAAGAAGGTCAAATCTCTTGAGCAATCCTTTAATGAGCTCAATGACACTCATGAGAGGCTAATGGAAGGCCATGAGAAGCTTAGCAAAGCTCACTCTAAGCTTGAAAAGGTTCACTCCTCTCTCCTCAAGCAACTCAAGAAGGAGGAAGGCAAGAAGGAGCAAGTGATTGTGTCATGTGATATGGGGCTAACATGTGATATTCTTGATGAATCATTTTATAAGCCCATTATTGTTGCTCCCACTAACAGCTCTTGTAGCACTTCCACTTATGCTTCACCGTTGAGTGATGGTTTCACTTGTGATGCCTCACTAATGGTGGAAAATGAGACCCTCAAGAAGGAGGTGAATGAGCTCACTCGTGCCTTAGGCAATGCCTATAGTGGAGATGCCCGCTTGCTAAAGTACTTGGGTAGCCAAAGGTTTTCTCAACAAAGAGGGATTAGGCTATACCCCCAACAAAGGCAAGGTGACCTTTGTCACTCCTAAAGCTAGCTTTGTGAAGGGCAATGGTTGGTTTTATAATAGATGCAAGCAAGTTGGGCATATAGAGCAATATTGCAAGACTAACAAGAACAAGCAACCTAATGTATCCTCAATTAGATTTGATTCTTGGTATATGCTTGTTAAGGGTGCCAATGGTGTGAAGGCTAAGTTCATTGGTACACCAATTGCGGGCTCAAAGAAGAAAGCCATTTGGGCACCAAAGACCTTAGTAACTAACCTTCAAGGACCCAAGCAAGTTTGGGTACCTAAAAAGAATTAATCTTCTTTTATAGGTCAATTATAAAGCCGGAGGAAGGCATTGGGTGCTTGATAGTGGGTGCACACAACACATGACCAGTGATTCAAGAATGTTCAATTCAATCAATGCAAATGAGAGCAATGGGATTGATAGTATCACATTTGGTGACAATGGCAAAGGCAAGGTCAAAGGTCTTGGTAAGATTGCAATATCTAATAACTTGAGCAATTCCAATGTGCTACTAGTAGAGAGCTTGAACTTCAACCTATTGTCGGTAGCTCAATTGTGTGATCTTTGTTTCAAGTGCATATTTGGTGTGGATGATATAGAGATCAAAAGTCTAGATGGCTCTAACTTGATATTCAAAGGATTTAGATATGAGAATCTATACTTGGTTGATTTCAATGCTAGAGAAGCTCAATTGTCAACATGTTTGCTCACTAAATCTAGCATGGGTTGGTTATGGCATAGAAGGGTTGGTCATGTTGGAATAAAACAATTGAACAAGTTGATTAAGCATGATCTAGTTAGAGGCTTCAAAGATGTCACATTTGAGAAGGATAAGCTTTGTAGTGCATGTCAAGCTAGAAAGCAAGTTGGCAACACATGTCCTAAGAAGAGCATGATGAGTACATCTAAGGCTGAAAGTACAATCAAGCCCTAATTGTGGGTTTTGGTGATAATGACCACGCAATTAGAGAACCAATGAGATTCATCGAGATGACAAGTAGGGAATCTATAATTGAGGATGTTATATGAAATGGAGGAGCCCCCAATTATAATTGTTGATGGCTTCAAACTCAAAGGAGGTTTAATTTTCTTTTCTATTTCGAATTTGAGTATAGGAAAAGCCATACTATAAAGGGGGACACAATGCTTAAGCTAAAGTGTGCAACCAAGTGCTCAATCTTACACATACATCCTCAGTTACTCAACCAAGACAGCCAGCACTTTAGTTTTCATCCTTGCAGTCTTGCCTGGTGCGGCAGTGCCGCACCTGGAGAGAGGCATTGTCATAGAGTGGCACTACCGTAGTTGAGCCGTGGCACTACCGTGACTTAATTGACCATTGGGGATGGGGGTATTTATACCATTCCCATCCCTCTCCAATGGCTCTCTCTTCTTCTCCAACTATTCAGTTCATGGAAGAATAGAAAAGTGCTCTTCTCTCTCTCCTCTATTGGTGACCTTGAGATCCCAAGCTTCTCCATTGATTTCCCCATAAATCCTTAAGAGAAAAGGCCCCAAACTCGATTAGAGAGTAGATCCTTTGATTCCCCAATTCTAAAGAGCACTTGGTTCATGTTTTGGTCGGCGGTTGTGTTTGTTACTCTTGGAACTTGGCTCCTAGCTAGCTAGAGTGTCGCCTATGGAGCTTGCCAATGTGTGTGGCTGCCCCAAGAGGTTTGTAACCATCTCTTGAAGCTAGTAAACTCACCCCTCATCTCAAGAGTTAACCCTCTTGACTTGAGAACGAGAAAGGGTTGCAAAGCCCAAAGCCTTAGTGGCTAACCTCAACAACATACACTTAGGCAAGTCTTGGTGGCAAGCTAAACCATGGGATAAATCCTTTTGTCACCTTGTGCTTGATTTACTTTACTTGCATTTCATATTGTTGTTGAGGTGGTTTCTAGGGTTTGAGGCCGATCTACTTATGTGTGGTGTTCCTACCACTTTTAACTATTGATCTGTGACCCATACACCTACAAGAAGCTCAGTAATTTCTCCGATCTATGTTTCCATTGATAGATTTTGAATTGTGTCCTAAAGTTGTCTACAGGTGCGGCAGTGCCGCTGTTCTGACCCGGTAGTGCCATAGGCTCAGAGCGATAGTGCCATAGGTGGAATTTGAGAAAAGTTCAAGTGTTGTTTTGATAGGCCTATTCACCCCCCCCCCTCTAGGCTAACCAGAGATCCTACAAGTGGTATTGGAGCAAGGTTACCTCGTGAGCGCTTCACCATGTGAGGTTGGAGCCCGGAGGTGGTACTAGTGGTGTGAAGCCCATTGACGTTGATCCAAAGGATGTGGAGTTGTATGACACCGAGAGCAGCGAGCTAAGTGCTTCTACAGCAAGCAATACCACACTCCCATAGCTTGAGGCTATCGATGCCAAGAAAGCCCTAAATAATGAAGAAAGAAGAAAAAGGAAGGCAGCTAGAAAGGCAAAAAGAGAAGCAAGAGAAAAGAAGAAGGAGCAGCAAAGTCTTGAAGACAAGAAGCAAAGAAAAGAAGAAAGAAAGCTCAAGAGAGAAGCAAGAAGAAAAAGAAGAGAAGCTAGGAAGAAGGAAGAAAAAGAGAAGGCAACAAATGCATCATCAAGTGACATATCAAGTAGTTCTGAAGATGGAGATGATGATGAGTTCTACCAAGTGTCAAAGGGGGGCAAGAAGGAGAAGAAAGAAAAGAGCAAAGCCAACAACAACAAATATGCCGCCGTATCCTTTAACTATTCTTCTATGCCTATGACTAACAATGATCGGAGGTCTTTCATCAATGTGCCCACAGGCAAGTTACCTCATTTCGATGGGACTAACTTTGCCAAGTGGTAGCACTTGATGAGAGCCTATCTTATAGGTCTTCACCCTGGCATTTGGGAGGTTGTTTGCAATGGATTTGAGCCACCGGTTGATCCCAAGAATCCAACACTAGATGAAATGAGAATTATTCATCTCAATGGTCAAGCCACAAATGTGTTGCTTAGTGCTTTGGATGGTGATGAATACAATAGGGTGATTGGTGTTGATGTTGCCAAGCAAAATGGGACACTTTGCACCTTGCACATGAAGGGGTTGATAAAGTGAGGAAGGCAAGAATTGACTTGTTGATGGACAAGCTCAATAGTTTGTGATCTTGGATGGAGAAGGGCCACAAGAGATGTTTGATAGATTGATGACTATGGTGGGCAAGATTAAAGGCTATGGTTGTGATGAGCTAGATGATCACAAGGTAGTCAAAATTATGTTGGAAGCTTACTCACCTAGAAATAAGACCGTAGTGACTCTAATTAGAGACAAGAAGAAGTTTGAGTACTTCATACCAAATGATGTACTTGGGAGGATCTTGACCTTTAGCATGCAAAGAGAAGAAGCAAATGAGAGGAAGAATCTTGGTGAGTTGCAAGCAAAGCCAGAAGGCATAAAGATCAAGGATGTAGCTCTCAAGGCCAACAAATCAAGCAAGCAAGGTGATGAGGACATCCCTTCCATTGATACAACCACACCTGCTGCATAACAAGGTTCGATGACAAGAGCTCGAGCACAACAACTTAATTATTAGGTAAAGTCATTTCTTGTTGTTCATACAAACTTTGAATTGGATGCTACTAAATCATGGTGATTATTGTCTTATTCTTAGGAATGTTGGTTAAGACCCCATTGACTCATGTTTAGACCCCATGATGAGGATGGAGCAGCCCAACAAGTGGGAATCATCATTAATGGGGGCGCTCAGCTCATCTCGAGACAATAGGAAACACTCCATCAAAAATACCATAACTCCTTGATACGAGATCTAATGAAGCTGGTTTTGACTTGATGGAAAGAGCTCGTCGTCCTCTTTCAGATGGGTCCAACCCCACTATCATAATCTACCGAAGTTGTGCACAGCAAGCAAAAGGATGCACAGACCTACAGCTTGGGCATGGGCCTTGTACTGACTAGAGCCCATTGAGGGACGCCCAGATTAGGGTTTTCCAATCCCCCTTGTGCTATCCTCCTTATAAACAAAACCAGCAACCATTAGAATGAGGGTGGGTTTTGTTTAGATGCAAGATAGCTGTTGTTGCTTCCTTGCAAATGCGTGTGTCAGCTAGACCACCCGATTTGCTTATTTCAAGACCCCAACTTGTGATTCAGATTCAGCCGTTCGCTTAAATCCGTGAGTTATTTGCTTGTTCATCTTGTTCTTGCTTGTTCTCGGTTGCTTGTAGGTTCATGGTGTTCTTGGCATGGCAAGAACATCACAATCGAAGCCGGTGTACCTGTTGCTAAGGCACAGCCACCTTGTGGTCATTGTAGTCGGACAGCCAACATCGAATCCACCCCAAATCGAGTTTATCCACACTCACCAAAAGATCAGGAACAACCCCTTGTCCCATCATGTGGTAATCAGAGCAAGGTTCTTTGGTGAGTGATTTACCATTCATTACTTTACCTATAGTCCAGAAATATAAAAATAGGATAGAACTAAAATTCCAAACACAAGTTTGAGCCTTGTTGATCTGCTTAGTTCTTTGCTTGTTGAGTTTGTGGTTTACATCATAGTGTCAAGTGTTGATTCTTAGGTTCTAATCCTTTAGAGGTTTCAAGTTCTTGTCACATTTTAGTCACCACACAATCTGTTGTTGCCTTTCCCCCCACTTTAGCCGCTGCAATCTCCACCACCACCAAAAGCACCGCTGCTCTCTCTACCTTTTCACTAAAACCCTCACCACCATCACCTTCAGCCGCACCTACACAAACACTCCTTATGCACCTGTCCTTTTGGTGCAAATCTAAGTACACTCAGTTTTGAAAATAAGACAGTTCAAATTGCATATTTGTACTACTTGTTGCAATCCTTATCCCTAGTAAAAGAAAGTCTATGCTACTTGCTACATTCTTGTTATAATCATATTGCAAAAGTTCTATTTGTGCTACTTGTCGAAAAGAAAAGAAAAGAAAAAGAAAACACAATAGAAAATAGAAAAGAAAAAGAAAGGAAAAGGAGGAAAGAAAGAAACAAAAAAATAAGGGTTAAGTTGATGCTATTTACTCTCATAATTTCCATTGTTTGCTACTGTCCGGTGACAACATTTGTGTCTAGGCTCGCATCTCTAGCATGGGTTAGCCTAGGACCAGCATAGTACTATCTTTGAACACTTATTCAACTTGCATTGACTAACGTGGTTCTAGCTGTACCTTGATTTTTTAAGCCACCTACAGCTCCATAAATTATCTACAATGTCACAGGGTTCTACTTGCTACTACTTGTGTTGTTCTTGTCGTCGCCAACACCATCTGCATAGCAAGGTAAGACATGTAAAAACTCGGTTGCACATGCTGAGAGAATGAAAATTGTTGTCACCTAATTCAGTTAGTTGGTAGGACATATTTTCTTGTGATTCCCTTGCTGCATACTAACCATGGCAGGAGAAGGTGAAAGGACCCCTCCACAATCACCTCGATCGAAAGCCTTGCTGCAACACTTTGAACGCAAAGTGAGGCTCCATGCTGAACACCTTGATGAGGATGTTCGTGTCACAAATGAGCGCCTTGGTCAATTGGAAATGGCTCAGATTGAGACCAACACCAAGTTGGCTTCCTTGGAAGGCACTCTTGGTTCTGTTAGTACATCTCTTGTAGGTGTCTTGGAGCGATTGGAGAGGATGGAACAGAATCAATGTGATGGTTTTGAATGATGCAAACACAACAACAACAACATGGGCAGCGCTATAGGTCATGATGAAGAAGAATATGCAGTGGACACTGAGCTTGATGAGGAGGTGAATGGTCATTGACGCATCGAACAACATCGCCACCGCCATGAGACAGGTCCTCACCCACCACGGCAAGAGGTATGTGTCGATGACTAATTTGGCAAGATTCAATTCACCATACCTACTTTTGACGGCAGGTATAATCCTGATATGTACCTTAGTTGGGAATTAGTTGTTGATCAAAAATTTACTTGCCATGATTTCCCTGAGGACAAACGTGTTAGGGCTGCAACTAGTGAGTTTACTAACTTTGCCTCTGTTTGGTGGTCTAAATACTATCGTAAGAACCCAAATAACACACCAACTTGGGATGCTTTGAAAGAGGTCATGCAGGCCAGATTTGTTCCTTCTTATTATGCCCGTGATCTTTTACATAAGTTGCAACAATTGAGGCAAGGATCCAAATCTGTAGAATAGTACTATCAAGAGCTACAAATGGGTATGCTTCATTGCGGGCTAGGGGAAAATGAGGATGGTGCCATAGCTAGATTTATGGGTGGGCTGAACTGAGAGATTCAGGACATTCTAGCTTACAAGGAATATAATTCTGTCAATCGTTTATTTCACCTTGCTTGTAAAGCTGAACGAGAAGTGCAGGGACGATGAGCTAGCATGAGGGCTAACATTCCTATAGGTCGTGATAGCCCGTGGACACCCTCCAATGTTGCTGCACCGTCAACACGTGCACCCCCACAATCTTCCTTGACCATCAAGCCACGCTCCTCTACAACAAATTCTGTACCATGCCCAAGTGAACCAACTAGAGGAGCAACGGCTACATCTGCCAAGAGTTCATCCTCGATGGTATCCATGGGGAGAACAAGGGATATTCAGTGCCTACACTGCAAAGGATATGGCCACGTACGCAAATACTACCCAAGCACGCATGCGATGGTTGTGCAAGCTGATGGTGGGTACTCCTCTGCTAGTGATTTTGATGAAGAAACATATGCTTTGCTTGCTGCTAACAATATAGCGGAAGGAGATGATTTCCAACAAGATGAAGAGCACAATGGGGCTGAAGCTACTGAGCACTATGAGAGCCTCGTGGTGCAGCGGGTGCTAAGTGCCCAAATGGAGAGGGCTGAACAAAATCAGCGCCACACTTTGTTTCAAACCAAGTGTGTGATCAAGGAACACTCTTGCCGTGTGATCATAGATGGAGGAAGCTGCAACAACTTGGCAAGTGCTGAAATGGTGGAGAAGCTTTCGTTGAGCACAAAACCACGCCTGTAGCCTTACTATATTTAGTGGCTTAACAGCAGCGGCAAGGTGAAGGTAACATGATTGGTAAGGGTAGAGTTTGTCATTGGTTCTTATCATGATTCCAATGACTGCAATGTTGTGTCTATGCAAGCATGCTCTATGTTGTTAGGTAGACCATGGCAGTTTGATAAAGATTCCTTGCACTTTGGTAAAACAAATCAATACTCTTTTGTGCATAATGACAAGAAGATTGTGTTGCACCCCATGTCCCCTGAGGCTATTCTAAGAGATGAACTTGCTAGAGCTAGCAAACTTAAGAATCAGGCTATTGCTAGTGAAAATCAGATTGTCACTAATGAACTTGAGAAACATAAGAAGAAGTCTAGCAAATTTGTTCATAATAATAAAAATGAGATCAAGCTGAAAGGCTCTTATTACTTTGCCACCAAATTTGATTTGGATGAGATTGATGCTAGTACTACTATTTACTATGCTTTGGTTTGCAAAGAAACTTTATTTTCACTCGAAGATACATCTATTTCTTTGCCTCATGCTGTCACTAATCTTTTGTAGGAGTATGCCGATGTTTTTCCAAAGGAGCTACCACCGGGGCTGCCACCAATTCGAGGGATAGAACACCAGATTGACCTCATCCCCAGGGCTTCCTTACCTAATCATGCACCTTACAGGACCAACTCAGACGAGACAAAAGAGATTCAGCGACAAGTACAAGAATTGCTCAACAAAGGTTATGTGCGTGAGTCTCTTAGCCCTTGTGCCATTCCTGTGCTTTTAGTTCCTAAGAAGGATGGTTCATGGCGCATGTGTGTTGATTGTAGAGCGATAAACAACATCACAATCAGATATTGTCATCCTATTCTAAGGTTAGATGATATGCTTGATGAATTGAGTGGCTCAATTGTGTTCTCTAAAATTGATTTGCGTAGTGGTTACCACCAGATTTGCATGAAGCTAGGAGATGAATGGAAAACAATGTTCAAAACTAAGTTTGGTTTATATGAATGGCTAGTCATGCCCTTTGGATTGACTAATGCACCCAGCACTTTCATGAGATTAATGAATGAGGTTTTACGTGATTTTATTGGCAGATTCATGGTGGTATACTTTGATGACATCTTGATATATAGTAGATCATTAGAGGAACATCTTGATCATTTTCATGTTGTTTTCAATGCTCTATGGGATGCACACTTGTTTGGCAACCTTGAGAAGTGCACCTTTTGCATAGACCGAGTCTCTTTTCTTGGATATGTTGTGACACCACAGGGAATTGAAGTTGATCAAGCCAAGGTTGAGGCCATACACAGCTGACCTGTTCCCTGCACGGTCACACAAGTGTGGAGTTTTCTAGGACTTGCTGGTTTCTACCATCGATTTGTGAAGGACTTCAGTACCATTGTTGCCCCACTGCATGAACTCACCAAGAAGGGTGGTGCAACCTTCACTTGGGCTGCAGCCCAACATGATGCTTTCAACACGCTCAAAGATAAGTTAACTCATGCACCCTTGCTCCAACTTCCTGATTTCAATAAAACCTTTGAGCTTGAATGCGATGCTAGTGGAATTGGTTTGGGTGGTGTGCTGCTACAAGATGGCAAACCTATAGCATATTTTAGCGAAAAATTGAGTGGGCCTAGTCTGAACTATTCTACTTATGATAAGGAATTGCTTGCTTTAGTTAGAACCTTAGAAACATGATAGCATTATTTATGGCCCAAAGAATTCGTTATACATTCTAATCATGAGTCATTGAAACACATTCGAAGCCAAGCAAAACTGAACCATAGGCATGCTAAATGGGTTGAGTTCATTGAATCATTCCCTTATGTCATCAAATGCAAGAAGGGTAAAGAAAACATCATTGCTAATGCTTTGTCTAGGCGTTATACCATGCTATCCAAACTTCATTTCAAAATATTTGGATTAGAAACAATTAAAGCACAATATTCTCATGATGATGATTTCAAGGATGTGTTGCTGAATTGCAAAGAGGGACAAACTTGGAACAAATTTGTCCTTGCTGATGGGTTTGTATTTTGAGCTAACAAGCTATGCATTCTAGCTTGCTTCGTGCATTTGTTATTGTTGTAGGAAGCACATGGAGGAGGACTCATGGGACATTTTGGTGTGAAAAAGACAGAGGACATCCTTGCTGGTCATTTCTTTTGGCCCAAGATGAGGAGAGACATGGAGAGGTTCGTTGCTCGCTGCACAACATGACAGAAAGCTAAGTCACGCCTTAATCCTCATGGTTTATACATGCCTCTTCCTATTCCAAGTGCACCGTGGGAAGATATTTTAATGGACTTTGTTTTAGGACTGCCTAGAACAAAGATAGGGAGGGATAATGTGTTTGTTGTTGTGGATAGATTTTCTAAAATGGCACATTTCATACCATGTCATATGAGCGATGATGCTACACATGTTGTTGATTTGTTCTTTCGTGAGATTGTTCGATTGCACGGTGTGCCTAACACCATTGTTTCTGATCAGGATGCAAAATTTCTTAGTCATTTTTGGAGAACTTTGTGGGCTAAGCTAGGGACTAAGCTTTTATTTTCCACTACTTGTCATTTCCAAACTGATGGACAACCTGAGGTTGTCAATAGAACATTATCTACTTCGCTTAGGGTTGTTTTGAAAAAGAACACAAAAATGTGGGAAGAGTGCTTGCCTCATGTTGAGTTTGCTTATAATCGTTCACAACATTCTACCACTAAGAAAAGCCCTTTTGAGATTGTTTATGGGTTTGTGCCACATGCTCCTATTGATTTGTTACCTCTTCCGACCTCGGAGCGAGTGAACTTTGATGCTAAACAACATGCTGAACTGATCTTAAAATTGCATGAAACCACTAAAGAGAAAATAGAGTGCATGAATGCAAAGTATAAACTAGTGGGTAGCAAAGGGAAGAAACATGTCATTTTTGAACCTGTTGATCTAGTTTGGCTCCATTTGAGAAAAGATAGGTTCCCTAATTTGTGAAAACCTAAGTTGCTACCTAGAGCCGATGGTCCTTTTAAAGTGTTAGAAAGGATTAATGATAATGCGTACAAACTTGAGCTACCTATAGCTTTTGGGGTTAGCCCCACATTAACATTGCAGATTTGAAGCCATATTTGGGAGAAGAGGATGAACTAGAGTCGAGGACAACTCAAGTGCAAGAAGGGGAGGATGATGAGGACATCCCTTCCATTGATACAACCACACCTGCTACACAACAAGGTTCGATGACAAGAGCTCGAGCACGACAACTTAATTATCAGGTAAAATCATTCCTCACTATTCATACAAACTCGTCTTAGAATTGGATGATACTAAATCATGGTGATGATTGTCTTATTCTTAGGAATGTTGGTCAAGACCCCATTGCCTTATGTTTAGACCCCATGATGAGGATGGAGCAGCCGAACAAGTGGGAATCATCATTAATGGGGCGCTCAGCTCATCTCGAGACAGTAGGAAACACTCCATAAAAAATACCATAACTCCTTGATATGAGATCCAATGAAGCTATTTTTTTGACTTGATGGAAAGAGCTCATCGTCCTCTTTCAGATGGGTCCAACCCCACTATCATAATCTACCGAAGCTGTGCGTAGCAAGCAAAAGGATGCATAGACCTACAGCTTGGGCATGGGCCTTGTACTGACTAGAGCCCATTGAGGGACGCCCAGATTAGGGTTTCCCAATCCCCCTTGTGCTCTCCTCCTTATAAATAGAACCAGCAGCCATTAGAATGAGGGTGGGTTTTGTTTAGATGCAAGATAGCTGCTGCTTCTTCCTTGTAAACGTGTGTGTCGGCTAGACCACCCGATTTGCTTATTTCAAGACCCCAACTTGTGATTCAGATTTAGCCTTTGGCTTAAATCTATGAGTTATTTGCTTGTTCATCTTGTTCTTGCTTGTTCTCAGTTGCTTGTAGGTTCATGGTGTTCTTGGCATGGCAAGAACATCACAATCGGAGCCGGTGTACCTGTTGCTAAGGCGCAGCAACCTTGTGGTCATTGTAGTCGGATAGCCAACGTCGAATCCACCCCAAATCGAGTTTATCCACACTCACCAAAAGATCTAGAACAACCCCTTGTCCCATCACAAGGCTCTACTAGCAAGTCCAAGATCAACAAGCAAGCTTCAACAAGCAAGCCTAAAGCAAGCAAGCAAGTCCAACAGCAAGTAGAGACTACATCATCCTCAAGTGAAGATGAAAATGATGATGAACATTATGAGAAGGTTGATGATGTTGCTCTCTTTATGAAGAGATTTCAAAAGGGTCTAAAGAAGCAAGGCTATAAGGTAGTGAAGAGAAAGTTTCTAAACAAGAAGAAGAGGACATGCTACAATTGTGGTAATACCAATCACTTCATTGCCAAGTGTCCATATGAGATCAAAGATAACAAGTACAAGGACAAGAAAGAGGACAAGGCTGACCATAGAAAAAGTAAGAAGTACATGGGAGAGGCTCACATTGGGCATGAATGGGACTCAACTAGAGAGAGCATAAGTGAAGAGGATGAGAAGGTTGCAACAGTTACTATCCACAAGTCATCCCCTACACCAAGGCTCTTCAACAACAAGTCTGATGATGACTACTACTCCTCTCACATTTGTCTCATAGCAAAGGGTGAGAAGGTAAAACCAAAGGCCAAACCTCCTTCACCTCCTAGTGATATCTCTAGTAGTGATACCAGAGATAGCTCTAGTGATGATGAATCTAGTGATGAAGAAATTGATCAAATAACTAAAAGCTTGGATGGAAAGACCAAATTATTCATCGCTAAGCTAATGGAGGATTTAGAGAGTGTCCAAGTTAAGCTAGAATCTAGAGAGGAAACCCTTATCCAACAAGAGAATCTCTACATTGTTAGCAAGGAAGCTCTTGAATTAGAAAGAAGTGAGGTGGAATCCTTGCGCAAGGCTTTGGCCAAAGAGCAAGAGGACCATGCTATCACAAAGAAAGTTAATAATGCTCTCATAAAAAAGTATTTTGACTTGGATGAAAAGCACAAAGCACTTGAGCTGCAATATGGCATTCTTTGGGATAGCAACTCACATCCCTCTAAGGCAAAGGAAACCTCTACTCCCTCCACTAGCCAAGGTTGTGGAAAATGTTATAATCTTGATTTGAATGCCTATTTCACTAACCTTACAAACATGGAGGCTATGGAAAAGGAGATTGCTAGGCTCAATGAGATCATTGGTAAAGGGTGCATGGTTGACAAGGCTCAAACCAATGGCAAGAAGAAGGATGAACAAAAAGGGCCACAATACAAGCAAGGAAGATATCCCTCAATCAAGCATGGGCTCGGCCACACAAAAGGAGCCAAGACAAATGGAAGAAAGATAGTGAATAGCTATGAGTGTATGCAATTTGAGAGGAAGGGAAAATTTGGTGTAGAGCAGCCTGCATAGACCACAGTAGTGCAGCATCCTCGAGTGGTAGTGCTACACAGCGGCAGTGCCACGGTGAAGGGTGGTAGTGCCATGCCCTGTAAAAATGGGAAGGCTACCAATTCTATTCTGGATCAGACTAAGCCCAAGGAGAAAGTGTTCTAGCAGAAATAGGTTTTCTAGAAGCCTAAGGAATCAATGTGGGGCACCAAGAACAAGTATGCCTATCAACCGAAGACCCATGCACCTCGACAAAGCTTGACATCGTGCTTTATTTTGAAGAACAACAACAGTGGAAAAGTGGTTGCCAAATATGTTGGAAAAGAAACCAACATATATAGGAATACTTCTATTTGGGTTCCAAGGTTTCTTGTAACTAACATGCAAGGCCCCAAGTCAAGTTGGGGACCTAAATCTTGTAACTAAACTTGTTTTGCATGCATACTCCTCTGGTGGATCAAGTTGGGTGCTTGATAGCGGATGCACAAATCATATGACCAGAGAAAGGAGCATGTTCTCACCACATTCCCCGATGACGCACTCAAATGAGAATATTGTCTTTGGAGACAATTCAAAGGGGGATGTGATTGGTCTCGGTAAAATTGTTATAACCCTTGAGCATTCAATTACAAATGTATTACATGTTGATTCGTTGAGTTACAATTTTTTGTCCGTTTCGCAATTATGTGAGATGGGCTACAATTGCCTCTTTACGGATAAGGGTGTGGAAGTCTTTAGAAGAGATGATTCCTCTATTGTCTTTATGGGTCGATTAAAGAATAAGGTTTACCTAGTTGATTTCAACAAAATTAAAGCTAATCTTAAGACTTATTTAGTGGCAAAATCTAGCATGGGTTGGCTTTGAAATCGCCGACTAGCTCACGTTGGGATGAGGAACTTGGCCAAACTTCTAAAAGATGAACACATCCTTAGACTAACAAATGTTCACTTTGAGGAAGATAGGATTTGTAGCGCTTGTCAAACCAGAAGGCAAGTTGGCATACCTCACCCACCAAAGAGCATCATGACCACCGAACAACCATTGGAACTAATTCATATGGATCTCTTTGGACCGGTCGCCTACCTAAGTCTCAGGAGTAACAAATATGGTCTTGTTATTATTGATGATTATTCCTATTTCACTTGGGTATTCTTTTTGTATGACAAGTGCCAAGTTCAAGAAAAAGTGAAGACATTTGTTAGAAGAGCACAAAAGGAGTTTGGTCTCCCAATTAAGAAGATGAGAAATGATAATGGTACCGAATTCAATAATACTCTAGTTGAGGAGTTTCTTGATGAAGAGGGCATCAAGCATGAGTTTTCTACTCCATACACCCCTCAACAAAATGGTGTAGTAGAGAGGTAGAACCAAACACTCATTGACATGGCAAGGACAATGCTAGATGAGTACAAGATGTCGGACCTCTTTTGGTGCGACACCATCAACACCGCTTATCATGCCATCAACCGCCTCTACCTACACAAGAAGTTGAAGAAGACTTCATATGAGCTTCTAACCAATAACAAACCAAAGGTGTCTTACTTTAGAGTGTTTGGGTGCAAGTGTTTCATGCTTAACAAGAAACCCAAAACCTCTAAGTTTGTACCTAAAGTTGATGAAGGTTTTCTTCTTGGTTATGGATCAAATGAGCATGCCTACCATGTTTTCAACAAAACCTCTAGGAGAGTTGAGATTGCGGTAGATATGACATTTGATAAATCTAATAGCTCTCAAGTTGAGCAAGTTGATTCAAGTGTTGTAGGAAAGGAGGATCCACCATGTGAAGCAATCAAGCAATTGGCTATTGGTGATATTAGACCACAAGAAGATCAAGCCATTGAAGTGGAGGTTCCTCAAGTTGCTACTACACCAATTTCCACTAACGTACTTGATGCTGAATAGTAGCAGACTCCAGCTACAACACCTGCACACAGTAGTGCCATGCCTACATAGTCGACAGCAGCTTATTCGACTCTAGCTCATGGACAAAAGCTACAACCAATCTTTGAGCAAGAAGAAGATGAAGATCCAAAAGACAAACAAGAGGCCATTGATCACCCAAGGCTAAAGCAAACAATTCAATGGGACCATCCCATTGACAATATTCTTGGGAGTCTTCAAAAGGGGGTAACAACTCGCTCACACTTAGCAATTTTTTGCATTTTACTCATTTGTTTCCTCTTTGGAGCCTCTTAAGGTGGAACAAGCACTTGGAGACCCGGATTAGATTGTGGCCATGCAAGAAGAACTCAACCACTTTGAAAGAAATCAAGTGTGGACCTTGGTGGAGAGACCCAATACCAATGTCATTGGCACCAAATGGGTCTTCTGCAATAAGCAAGATGAGAATGGGGTGGTGACAAGGAACAAGGCAAGATTGGTTGCTCAAGGTTTCACTCAAGTAGAGGGCATGGACTTTGAAGAAACATATGCACCGGTGGCAAGGCTTGAAGCAATCTGAATGCTTCTAGCTTATGCCGCTCATCACAATTTCAAGCTATATCAAATGGATGTGAAGAGTGCATTCCTCAACGTCCCTATTCAAGAAATTGTCTATGTTGAGCAACCACTAGGCTTTGAGGATCCCAAGTTCCCCAATCATGTCTACAAACTCCAAAAGGTGATCTATGGGATTAAGCAAGCACCAAGAGCATGGTATGAATGCCTTAAGGAATTCTTGCTTAAACAAGGCTTTGAAATAGGCAAAGCTAATCCTACCCTTTTCACTCGCAAAGTTGGTAAAGATATCTTTGTGTGCTAAATATATGTCGATGACATAATATTTGGTAGTACTGATCACACTTTTTGTGAGGAATTTAGTAGGATCATGACTAAGAGATTTAAGATGTCCATGATGGATGAATTGAAGTTCTTCCTTAGATTTCAAATCAAGCAAGTGAAGGATGGAGCTTTTATTAGCCAAACAAAGTACACCCATGATATGCTCAAGAAGTTTGACATGGTGAAGGCTAAGCCTATAAAAACTACCATGCCAATTAATGGACATCTAGATCTCAATGATGAAGGGAAAGCCATGGATACCAAGGTATATCGCTCCATGATTGGCTCTCTACTTTATTTGCGTGCATCTAGGCCCGATATTATGCTTAGTGTGTGCATGTGTGCTAGATTTCAAGCTAACCCAAAAGAGTGTTACTTAGTGGTCGTTAAGAGAATCTTGAGATATTTAATACACACTCCTAACCTTGGTTTGTGGTATCCTAAGGCCCTAAGTTTTATCTACTTGGGTATTCGGATTCCAATTACGCCAGTTGCAAAGTAGATAGAAAAAGCACTTTGGGGACATGTCAATTCCTTGGACAGTTTCTAGTGTCTTCAAGTTCTAAGAAGCAAAATTATGTAGCTCTTTCCACTACCAAGGCTGAGTATGTTGTAGCATGTACATGTTGTGCTCAACTACTTTGGATGAGGCAAACCCAGATTTTGGATGTCGCTTTACCAAAATCCCACTCTTATGTGACAATGAAATTGCCATAAAGCTAACAAACAATCCCATAAGCCACTCAAGAACTAAGCACATAGACATCTGACATCATTTCTTGAGAGACCATGAAACCAAAGGAGATATCGAAACTTGCTATGTGAGCACCGAAAAGCAACAAGCCGATATCTTCACTAAGCCTCTTGATGAGTCAAGGTTTTATGCTTTATGTAGTGAGCTAAATATACTTGATTCTCGTAATGTGGTCTGAACTATAGCACACCTTTGATTGATCAACTAGCATGCTTAGGACAAAAGAATTGCAAAAGTTTGCATATTGTGCTTCAAAATGATTTATCAAAAGCAACAAGTACATTATGGTCATGGTTTGTATTGATTATCTGTTGCTGATCATAATGCACTTGAGATATGTGTTCATATCCTATATATATAGAGCTATTTAGTTAGTAGCTAAATCTTGCTATTCTAGGGAGTGTGGCTGTACCATGCCTGCCCCACAGTAGTGTCGCGTGTGGCAAGTGGTAGTGCCACACTTTGAATTCCAATTGAAATTCAGCCCACAACACCGGTTACCATGGGACCTATCTCCTTTACTCTTTTCCCCATCTAGCCCACGGTAACTCTCTCTCTCTCCCTCTTTCACCCAGGCACCGACGCCACACGCGCACTTTCTCCCTCGTGTCATCGTCTAGCCACACCACTACTCTTCGATAGTGCCACGCCGACCACCAGCCTTCTCCTTCATCACCGATGGTCGCTGGAGCTCATAGGCAGAGCAGTTTCTCCTCTCTTCCCTTCAATCTACGAGGTCCAAGGTGAAACCCTAATTCTTCTTGATCTATGTAATGGAGTTGGTTCTTTGATGGATTACAATTTCTAGTGATTGCATGATTAGAATAGAAGTAGGTTTGATGGACAAATTGAATCAAAATATAGATTCATGGGTTGAGCGTCACTTGAGCCTACGGTAATGCCACATGTTGGGCACAGCAGTGTCGCGCACTACAAATTATTTATACAATTCAAGGTGATATTCCATTGATGACTCTCTATTATGATTGGGTTTGTTCACCAAATCTATTACTCTCTTAAACATGAAGTTACTTTACCTATTTAGTACTCAACTCCATGTTCTTGTTAGATCTGCATATTCTGAGATTGTGTAGTGGCTTTGAAGAGCATTTGTTGAATGGGTTGAGTAAGCAAGAAGGAGCAGATCATGGGAAATGTGAAGCACTAGGTGCGGCAGTGCCGCACTACCTGAAATAGAAATGCTTAGGGTGCTTCCCTAGCTCGAGATTTGAACCTTTATGCTTATTCAAATCATTTAACAAGTGTTCTTCAGTCTTCCATCTATATAGTTTCTCATTTGGATTTATTCTTATGTGTAGATGGCTTTTGGAGGAGATGATGACTAGAGAGGGAAGAGGAAGATGATAGAGCCATGAGACAAGCCAACTCCTCATTGTGGTCGTGGGAGGACAGCAGCTGGCAGCAGCAGTGCAGCAGCTAGAGGAGATGCTAGAGACAGGGGGAGGAGGGATCAGATGATCCAGGAGGAGGAGAACTTGGAGAGGGCTGGCCACACCATCCCTCTTGGTGCTTGCCCAGCTACTCCTCCTCACCTTGAGGAGTTTGATAGAGCCTATATCAATGAGTACCCTGAGGAGGTGATCATGAGGCATCTAGTTGATAATCACGCTCAATTATGCAGAAAAGCAGAAGATGGTAGAAGCACATGAGAACAATCCTTATGAGCAGCCAAAGGATTTGGTAGTTGACTATAGATTCTAGAATGAGTTTCATTCCAACTTCTATGCCTCAGTGATCTTCAACTCAAGGAAGTCCAAGATTGTCAAGATGCAATATGTTGACTAGGAGGAGATCAAGGAGAAGGATGACCCTGAATTCAACAAGGTGATCAAGGCTTGTGAGCTCTTTGACCTCACTGACATCATGAGCTTCTAGTACAATTGGAATGAGGAAGTGCTAGCCCAGTTCCATGCTACCTTCTTCTATGACATCTATATTGATGAGATACACTAGATGACTGAGGGATGACACTACCATGTCGACTTTGTGACTTTCAGCTAGATCCTTGGTTTTGGTGAGGAGGAGCAGGGCTTCACTTATATCCATGATGAGGCTAGAGCAGAGATCCATGACATTGCATATATATGGATTGATAGAAGAGGGGCAGATGGTCGAGTTATTGGCTTGCAAAGCTACTACTACATCTTGAACAACCTAATCAGGCACACCATCAATCCCAAGGATGGAGCAGCTTTAGATCTTAATGGCTATGTGAGGAATGTGCTTGCTAGGTTCGCTCCTAGAGGTGACAGGTTCAATGTCCCATGCTTCATGTGGCATGAGCTGAGGATTGCCATGGACGATGGGAGAAAGGGGCTGCCTTATGCCCCCTGTCTCATGTTCATGATTGAGAGGGTCACTGGCTACAAGTTTGACAAAGATGGTCTCCATACCATCTACAAGATTGAGAAGACCCAAGCCTCAGGTGCTAGCAAGGCAGTGAGACGCTCTCCTTTAGTTGAGGATGTGCCCATGTCCTCCCGCTCTAGGTCCTGCAAAGGTAAGAAGATGGAGAAGTTTGGAAAATGGATCAAGGCCATTTTTACCACTTGCACCTATGCAGCGAGGACCGCCTATGAGGACCGGTTGGAGAACCATGAGGCCAATCGGGAGGCTAGAGAATGAGTAGGGCTACCACCCCTTCCTCCAGCTAAGTCACCACCAAGGTTTGATGATCTCCCTAGCCTTTCCAACATAGATTCAGAGGATGAGGAGGGGGAGAAGTAGGAGCAGCAGGAGTTTGACTACCAGATGACCTTGGGATCCACCTTAGAGTCTTTAAGGACCACCAGACGCACTCGCCACACTTCAACCACACATCACTAAGGGAGGGCAGTGGTGTCCTCCGATGATGACGATGATGATGATGGCAATGTCGGTGCTATAGGTGGTGGACGGGCTGCTAGTGGTGACGATGTTGATTGGGAGAACATTCAAGAAAACGAAGAGTAAGTTAGTTGATCTTTCTTCTTTTCCTTTCTTTTTGGTTCTTTATGCCAAAGGGGGAGAAAATTAGAGGGGTCAACTTCTTTTCGACACCATGGAGAGGTTATTGCAGCAGAAGATTCATGTTCTATCCGTTGAGAGGTAGCCTTCGTTAGGAGATAATTTGAGAGCCACTCAAAACTCTATTTGTGTAATAATGCTACCTAAGTACTCTTTATGTATGGGATATGGACATGTATGGATCTGTGCTATAGCTTGTCATATAACTGTGCAACAATGTTCTTTTATATGAGTATCACATGCTATGTGGTGCATGTTTTTACCTGTGCTATTACAGCAAGTGCGGCAGTGCCACACCTAGGCCCGGCAGTGCTGCTCTGCGGCAGTGCTATGGCTAAGGAGCAGCAGTGTCGCACCTAGCTATCACAGCAATCTTTGTTGTGCATGAACTATTATTTGCATCACGATTATATATCTAACATAGTGTGCAGCACCCCACAGGAGCATGGATGTAGGGGGAGCCCCATCACTTTTACTAAAACGTGAATCTTGGCTTCTTATGCTAATTTGAGAATTCAATTCTCCATTCACACATTTAGGGGGAGGCTCTACACCTATGGCTCAAAATCTCAGTTATGTTTCATATCTTTTGTAAGCTCTAATTGGGTTGTCATCAATCACCAAAAAGGGGGAGATTGAAAGTGCAATCAAGCCCTAATTGTGGATTTTGGTGATAATGACCATGTCATTAGAGAATTAATGAGATTTATTGAGATGACAAGCAGGAATCTATAATCAAGGATGTTATACGAAATGGAGGAGCCCCTAATTACAATTGTTGATGGCTTCAAACTCAAAGGAGGTTTAATTTCCTTTTATATTTCAAATTTGAGTATAGGAAAAGTCGTACTATAAAGGGGCACACAATGCTTAAGCTAAAGTGTGCAACCAAGTGCTCAATCTTACACATGCATCCTCAGTTACTCAGCCAAGACAACCAACACTTCAATTTTCATCCTTGCTGTCTTGCTTGGTGGGTAGTGCCACACCTGGAGAGAGGCATTGCCATAGAGCGGCACTGCCATAGTTGAGTCATGGCACTGCCGCAACTTAACTGATCATTGGGGCTGGGGGGTATTTATACCTTTCCTATCCCTCTCCAACGACTCTCTGTTCTTCTCCAACCGTTCAGTTCATGGAAGAACATAAAAGTGCTCTTCTCTCTCCTCCATTGGTGACCTTGAGCTCCCAAGCTTCTCTATTGATTTCCCCATCAATCCTTGAGAGAAGTAGGTCCCAAACTTGATTTGAGAGCAGATCCTTTGATTCTCCAATTCTAAAGAGCACTTGGTTCATGTTTTGGCTGGTGGTTGTGTTTGTTACTCTTGGAGCTTGGCTCCTAGCTGGCTAGAGCATCACAGGTGGAGCTTGCTAACGTGTGTGGCAGCCCCGGGAGGTTTGTAACCATCTCTTGAAGCTAGTAAATTCATTCCTCATCTCAAGAGTTAACCATCTTGACTTGAGAACGAGGAAGGGTTGCAAAGCCCAAAGCCTTAGTGGCTAACCTCAACAACATAGACTTAGGCAAGTCTTGGTGGCGAACTGAACCATGGGATAAATCCTTGTGTCACCTTGTGCTTGATTTACTTTACTTGCATTTCATATTGTTGTTGAGGTGGTTTCTAGGGTTTGAGGCCGATCTACTTGTGTGTGGTGTTCCTACCACTTTTAGCTATTGATCTATGATCCATACACCTGCAGGAAGCTCAGTAATTTATCCTATCTAAGTTTCCATTGATAGATTTTGAATTGTGTCCCAAAGTTATCTATAGGTGCGACAATTCTGCTATTCTGACCTGGCAGTGTCGTAGAGCGGCCATGCCGCAGTTGGAATTTGACAAAAGTTCAAGTGTTGGTTTGACAAGCCTATTCACCCCCTCTAGGCTAACTAGACATCCTACAAAGACATTTGAGTTGTTGCACATGGACTTGTTTGGACCAACCACATACACTAGCATTGGTGGAAACAAAGATAGATTTGTGATTGTGGATGATTTCACTAAATATACATGGGTGTTCTTTCTTGTTGACAAGAGTGATGTGTTTGCAACCTTCAAGACATTCATCAAGAGAATTCATAATGAGTTTGAAACAATCATCAAGAAAGTGAGAAGTGATAATGGAAGTGAATTCAAGAACACAAGAGATGATGATTTGTGTGATGAGTTTGAAATTAGGCATCAATTCTCGGCCAAGTACACTCCACAATCAAATAGACTAGTAGGGAGGAAAAATAGAACTTTGATTGACATGGCAAGATTGATGTTGAGTGAGTACAATGTGAGTCATTCATTTTGGGCTGAAGCAATCAACACGGCTTGCTACTATAGAAACCAACTCTATTGTCACCCATTGAAGGAGAAGACACCTTATGAGCTCTTGAATGATAGAAAGCCCAATATTGCATACTTTTAGGTTTTTTGTTGCAAATGCTACATATTGAAGAAAGGCGCAAGATTGAGCAAGTTTAAGAAGAAATGTGATGAAGGTTTCTTGCTTGGTTACTCCGCTACTATCAAGGCTTATAGAGTTTGGAATTTGGCTAGTGGTACTCTTGAGGAGGTTCATGATGTAGAATTTGAAGAAACCAATGGTTCCCAAGAGAAAGATGAGAATCTAGATGATGTGAGAGGCATTCAATTGGTCAATGCAATGAAGAAGATGGATATTGGTGATATCAGGCCTAGAGAGGTGATTGATGTTGAAGATGACAAGAATCAAGTGCTCTCTAACTCAAATGTGCAAGCTAGTGGTCCTCATGATCAAGATCAAGCTAGCGCTAGTGATGACAAAGTGCAAGATAAACAAGTGGCTAGTTCATCATCTCAACCAAGTTATCAATCAAATGCAGGCAATCAAGTGCAAGTGCTCCAACCTACCAATGTTGCAAGAGATCATCCTTTGGTCTCTATAATTGGTGATATCTCTAGAGGTGTACAAATAAGATCAAGATTGGCATCATTTTGTGAACACTTCTCATTTGTGTCATCCATTGAACCTAAAAAGATAGATGAAGCTTTGTTGGATGTTGATTAGGTGAATGCTATGCATGAAGAGCTAAACAACTTCACAAGAAACCAAGTATGAGAGTTAGTTGAGAGGCCTAAGGATCATAATGTGATTGGAACAAAGTGGGTCTTTTGGAACAAGCAAGATAAAGATGGGATAGTTGTAAGGAACAAAGCAAGATTAGTGGCCCAAGGTTACACTCAAGTTGAAGGTCTTGACTTTGGAGAAACATATGCCCCGGTTGCAAGATTGGAAGCTATTAGGATCTTGCTAGCCTATGTTTGTGCCCACAACATCAAGTTGGACTCAATGGATGTGAAGAGTGTATTTCTCAATGAGTACATCAATGAGCTTGTGTATGTTGAGCAACCTCATGGTTTTGAAGATGAGAAGAAGCCCAACCATATCTACAAGTTGAGAAAGGTTTTGTACGGATTAAAGCAAGCACCTAGAGCATGGTATGAGAGACTGAGTCACTTCCTACTCTCTAAGGGATTCATTATGGCCAAGGTTGACACCACTCTCTTCACCAAGAAGATTGGCAAGGACTTGTTTGTGTTGTAAATCTATGTTGATAATATCATATTTAGATCAACCAGTCAAGATTTTTGTGAGGAGTTTGGAAAGATGATGGCAAGTGAGTTTGAGATGTCTATGATTGGAGAGCTTAGTTACTTCCTTTGTCTTCAAATCAAGCAAATGAAGAATGACACATTTGTGAGTCAAGGCAAGTACATCAAAGACATGCTCAAGAAGTTTAGAATGGATGATGCTAAAGCTATTAGTACACCAATGGGGACAAATAGAAACTTGGATAGTGATGCTAGTGGAAAAATGGTGGATCAAAAGATGTATCGGTCTATGATTGGAAGCCTACTCTATGTGACCGCATCAAGGCCAGATGTGATGTTTAGTGTATGCATATGTGCTAGATTTCAAGCCTCACCAAGAGAAAATCATTTGAAACCAAGAAAGAGAATATTGAGGTACTTGAAGCATACATAAAATGTTAGATTATGGTATCCCAAAGGAGCAAGATTTGAGTTGATTGGATATTCAGACTCCGAATATGCAGGATGCAAAGTTGAGAGGAAGAGCATATCGAGCACATGTCAATTATTGGGAAGATCACTTGTGTACTGGTCATCAAAGAAGCAAAAAAAGTGTAGCACTTTCCACCGCCAAAGCGGAGTACATTTCGGTCGGTAGTTGTTGTGCTCAATTACTTTGGATGAAGGCTACTTTGAGTGACTTTGGAATCAAATTCAAACAAGTGTCATTGCTTTGTGACAATGAGATTGCCATGAAGCTCACCAACAATCCGATTCAATATTTAAGAACAAAGCACATAGATGTCCACCATCATTTCATAAGAGATCACTAACAATAAGGGGGCATTTCAATTGAGAGTGTGTGCACTGATGATCAACTTGCCAATATCTTGACCAAGTCACTTGATGAGAAGAGGTTTTGCAAGCTAAGGAATGAATTGAACATACTTGACTTCTTAAATATGTGTTGATGCACCCCCATTATATGACATGCCTCTCCTTCAAGCAAAGCAAGGTAAATTTGATTGACATGTCATTCATCCATTGCTAAGGACTTGTTTAGTGCATCTAGCTATTCCTCACATGTTTTAGGCTCATTCATGAAAATCAAATGAATTTGATGCTTGCATGGCACCACTATTGCTTATATGCTTGAAATGATCTAGTGGCAGCATATGACATGTTTATGGGCTTGTCAACCTAGTGTTTGATCTAGAAAATGAGTTATAAGTGTTTAACTCAACATGGTACAAGATAACCCTTATTTGGAGGTGTGAAGAAGCTTGTCCTTGGATCAAACCAAGTTAAAAATCTTTTGCAAGTGATCTAGATTGAACCAAATTGGGAAAATGATCCTCACTTCACACGGTTTCACCCCAACCTATCTAAAATTTGAGCTCACCTTTTATGCTAATTATTGACAAAGGGGGAGAGAAATTCACAAAGATAGTAAGAGATAGGGGGAGCAAACAGATGAAATGATTTTATAAGGGGATCAATTAAAATTTGAAGCACACAAGTAGGGGGAGCAAGCTCATAAACTTGTATGTGCATTACACATGTTTGCTTGTATGGCTCAAGTTTTAAAATTCCATATCCATGCTTGAGTGGTGTATGCTAGTTGTAGGATTGATTGATGAAATGAAAAACTAGCATGCATAGGATGATAGTTAGATGTGCCTTGCATGGTTTACAAAGTGGTAATAGAGCCTTGCTTATAATGTTGATCTCACGAGGTATCTAGTGTTTATGTTTTGCAAGTGCCATCTAACTATCCATGGTGCTAAGGATGGTGTTCAAATGGCAACTCCGATTGGTATCATGCTTCAAAGGTCCATTCTTTACACCTTAGCATCATTTGGTAGCTATTACTCTCCCAAACTTCTAATCCATGCATATGTGCAAAATTTCTGTAACACCTCGGGTGTTTAAATATTAAAAATAGGACATGTCATCATATGCATTGCAAGGCATTTGGTCATATTGCAAACATTGATATGCATTCACTAAAACAAGTTTACATTTATGTGGTATGTGTTGAATTATATTGTTTGAATCAAGTTAAAAATTTGGTTTGGATTTGAATTTTCAAGAAAACCCTGATTTTCAGTATTTAAATCCTACCCTGAAAACCCATTTCAAAAATCGAAGCACATTTTGGGGTTGAGCCTTAAAGCAAAAGTGTAGAGCTTAACAAGTTATACAAAGTTTGTTTTTGAAGTTTTCAAAGTTGTTATGAAAAATTTGAAGTAATGTGAAAAGGCGTAATTCCTTAAATGTCCCCTATTTGAATTCAAAAGTTCATTTCAAAATGTAGACCGAATTAGGGGTTGGTTATAAATGCAAAGTTGTAGAAATTGGAATTTTGAACAACTTTTATTTTTGGGGATTTTTGAGTTGTTATACAAATTTGGGAGTAATTTGAATTTGAAAACGAATAGCAATTCTGTAATTACTGTGAACCGTGTTCACCGCCTAAGCTACATGGTCGGTGATCTTCTTCGGTGTTCCAGGTGCGTCGTGGCCATCTTTGGCATCGCGCTGGCACAGTGAAGGCTTCCGCGTGGCTTATCCTTGCTTCTAAGCTGCGCTATTTAGCCTGAGCCATCGCCGTTCATCTCCTTTCTTCTTCCTCTACTTTTGCAGTCGCCACTGCCCAATTCCGTTGAGCTTGCGTTGTCGTCTTAGTGCTTGCCAGTCGTAGCTATGGCCCGTCATGGCTCTGCCTGCTCCTTGCTCATCCAACTGACCTGCTTTTACCGCTTCATTTTGCTAAGAAACTATTGTGCGTGCTCTTCTTCCTCATGGCCGGTAGCGTCGCTGTCGTGTTCGCCTCACCGTGGCCAGTGTGTAACAACCCAAAAATCCATACACCAAAAATACCAACTACAAAAAAAATTCTTGGAACTCCCATGTGATGATGAGTGTCATGTATAGAAACCCAACCTAAGAGTTGCATTAGAAGTAACCCAACCTAAGTCAACACATAAGCATGGCATGTCATATGTTGATTATGATTATTTAATTTCTAACAAATAAATGTTGCATACAATGTTAACTTAAATTGTGATTTGGGTTTTCATTTGCTTTATGTTATGCTTAACAATTCCATTAAAGTAATAGACCATAAAGTTATTATTAAACAAAATTCCCTAAACTCCAATGAATAAGTTACCTTAGTTTTGCATTCAAATTCTAAACCAAATTTGAAATTCAAACAAGGAAAAAGAAATGTAAAACAGAAAAAGAAAAAGGGAAGAAGAAGGCATCACAGGCTCGGCCTGCTCAGCCCGCGCCAGCCAGCCAGCCTTAGCGCGTGCGCACGCGGCCCAGTAAGCTGGCCTAGTAGGCCACCCACGCCCGTGCGCCCGTCAGCCCTGCCAGCAGTCGCTGCCACATTGACCCTGCGCGTCAGCCGTGCGCTGCTCACCCGCGCGTCCCCTTTTTGTTTCGCCTGCAGCCGCTGCCCGCTGGACCCCGCACGCCAGCTACTCACCAGCACAGTAGCGTCTTCTACCTCGCCCACGCCCGTGCGACCAGAGACCGACCAAGGCAATAGTGCGGGTCAGGGGGTCATGCCCGGGGCATGACCCTATCTCCTTGGCGCCGCACCCACACGACCCTTGCACCGCGCCTACGCCACCACATGTGAGCCCTTGGATGCCACTGATCACGCCACCACTGCTCGATTGCCATCCACCAGCAGAGCTCGGAGCTCGGCTATAAAGCTCGGCCCTCGGTTGCCCTAGCGCTTGTCTCGCTGCCCGCCGCCACTTGGTGGCCAACCACTTCACACTGAGAGTAGAGGGCCGTGGGAGAGTTCGGGAGAGGAGGGTGGAGCCGCTGCTAGGAAGAGGACCGGGAGCATGCCGGGGTTTGAAGCATCGCTGCGGATCAAGCCGGAGCAGGTGACACTGCACAGCATGGCTTCCGGAGCTACACGGCCGTAACTCATCACCGCACTGCTATCCCCTCTTCCACAGCACCTATGGTGAGCCTTCCGGTCTCTCTGCTCACCACCGGACCCTACTGTTCGGCCATGGTGCTCCACACCGGGAGCGTGTAGGCCAAGGCTGTCTCCGGCCGCTGGGAACACCTGCACCCATGCACATGTCTGTGACCACGCCGTGACCACCTCGCTGGAGCCCCGTAGTGACCCACGTGCCTCGCCGTTGTCACCGTTCGCCGTGGCCACCGGGAAGCCCTACTGGCCATAGGAGAACTCGTAGCCTCGCCTTGAGCCTGGACGTCCCTGCTGCATCCCCACGCATCCATAGAAGCATACACGCCCCGCCAAGACGTTTCACCATGACCATAGCCACCTCACCGATGCCGCTGTCGTGCTTGGAAGGGCGCCGCTGTGGCCAAAGCCACCGGAGGCCCTAGAGGACCCCTCGACCTGCCCAACATGCCTACTGGTGCATTGTGTCACCCACGCGCACCATAGAACCGGCCTATGTTGTAGCCCCGCGCCATTCCCGCACGCTGGGGGAGCTCGAGCCGCCGCTCGCCGTGGCTAGCACCTTGGGAAGCTCTGGCCACCACTTTGACCCCACCGACGCAGTCGACGTGGCCCGAGGAAGTTTTTCCCCTCCCCAATCAGGGACCAGCGCCACCGTAGGGACTCATAGCGAGCTCGCCGCTGGTAGGAGCACCGCCACGGGAGAAATAGGGGACCTCCCCCTTGCCGGTCACCCGCAAGTGCACCCGGTGTACATGGACCACGCCAAAGAGATGAAGGGTGGACTCGGTCCACCGTAGACCAGTCTGCGGTCCATGGACCGGGAACATGGGTCCACCATGAGCCGCCCTCATGCCCACAGCTTGAACACAAGGCCCAGTAAGAGCCCATGGATGTGACGTGGCAACGCCACAGCTTGCCACGTGTTCGGCCCGGCCTGGCCCAGATCGGCCCAAATCCAGCCCAACCCGAAGCCCGTTTGAGACCCGGCCGTGTTGACCATTGACTGGTCAACATTGACCATTGACCTAGCCCCACATGTCAGTGACATGGACATTTTGGACCCACACGACAGGCACTGACGTCATGTTGACGTCACATGGGACCCACATGTCAGCAGCCCCCGCAGCCAGGGTGACGTCATGCTGACGTCACGTTGACATCAGCTGCTGATGTTAGCAGCCCAGGCCCCACATGTTAGTGACCCTGACTATTGACCATTGACCATTGACTCAATGTTGACTGACATTGACTTTGATTGGACCCACCTGTTAGTGACCCAATAGCCTTTGTCCCCACCTGTCGGTGTGGACGACGTTGATGATGTCACGCTGATGTCATGCTGATGTCAGTTGGGCCCCACCTATCAACTTAGAACCGTGATGCTAATGTCATGCTCATGACAGCAAGCCATGTGGACCAACCATAGCATGACACGTGTCAGCCCAGGATTAATTCGGTCCTTTCCATTTTCAGAAATAGATTTAAACTTCAGAAATTCATAACTAATTCATATGACCTCAGAAAAATACGAAACTAGGACCAAAATTCATCTAAAATCAAGCTCTACGCAATGAACCCATGTTTGAGTGCATTTGGCTCCTTTGAATTTTCATTGCTTCTTTGTGCTATTCTATAGACGTCGCTAACGCGACTATAATGCGATCGTTTGCAGACTCGGAGGAGAAACAGACGGACAAGGATCGTGAGTACCGTGAGGAGTACGGAGATGACTACACTGAAGGTGCCACATCCCACCCAATCTCGTAGCACCTATTATGCATGGCTAATGTAGAACTCCTATTGCTTTACTTTACTGTTATAATCATACTATGATAGGACTTGCATGGTAGTATGCTTTCTTGATGGCCTTTACCTTGACGCAACCTTACCCCTGCATACCCTGCTATTAGGTTAGACACACGCTTACTGCTATAATTTATTTGCTTATATTTCTACTATGCTTATACTACATTAATGCGTGGTGTATTCTGGACTACGGGGAGAGTGCTGCGTGTGTGACTTGGGTGTGTGCAGGGTGAGGGTTGTGTCGACCAAGTTGGAGTATATGACGAGCCTAGGGCAAGTCATGCCGGGTGGTGCTACCTAGGCACCCTTGGAATGGATACCTGTGGTGGGTAAATGGTATATGAGGTGGTCCTAGGTGTGAACCTATGATGGGAGGAGCCCGGGATGGAGGTGCTGTGGTGGCACGATAAATGGAAACCCTAATGAAGACATTCTGGCTTGGTCACCCCTAAGGACTTACTAGTACTCAGATTCACCAGAAAGCCTTACGACCACTCGCCCTATATGGTGCGGGATGGTCGGACTACTTGGTAGGATATTGCCACTACTGCTAGGTTGATAGTGGACAGTGCGAGGGAGGTATGGGGCGTGGAGGATTCCCCCACACCCTTCCGAGACTTCATGGAGACCTTGTGGACCCAGCTCATGACTCACAGTTTCAGCCACCCTAGACTTGGGGTGTACCAGGGCTGAATGGTAGAGTGGCATTATCCTAGGCTAGCAAGCGGCCAGAATCAGCCCAGTTGATGACAGTCAGTGGGGAAGGCAGATCTTGTGGTTATGTAAAACCTCTGCAGAGTGTATGGTTGATCGATCGATACATGTGTCGACTTGTCGGCTATAGACCTTTCCTGGGTTTCGCTTAAACTAGATAGTGAGATGAGTCCTTCTTTTCTTCCCCTGGAAGTGAGTGTTCGGTCATAGCCAGGGGCTATGGGCCTTGACACAGTGCTGAGAGGGAGTTGGCCTATCAACTAAGTGATGGTATGGTTAAGGTATGGTGAGGGTGAGGAGATGGTGGTATACCGATCCTAGGATCAAAACCTGGCTCTAGAAGGGGAATGGATGGAATAGGTGTGGGAATGGTGTTAAAACTTGACTATACTGTTATATACTTGATATGCTAAAATACATAGGAAACCCTAGCCTTATAGGTTCCTTTTGACTATATTCAACTTGCATCCAATTTCCACAAAGCAATGCTCATAGGGTTGGGAGTGGCCAGTACAAATCGTACTGATAAATTTTGGCACACAGGTTCTGTTGAGGAGTTTAGCTTCGAGGAGTTTGACGGATGAGGGGTCCGTGCCTACGCTCGAGTTTGGCGATCTTATCTTCAAGCTATTCTGAATGAATGCTACTTTTGATTCCGCCAATGCGGCGATGTAATAATTTATGTAATTCCGCACTATTTGTACTCTTACATTATCGTTGTATGGATGTGATATTCGACTGGAATTTGGGTAATATGATCTACAACGGTCTTGTTACACTTCGACGCTGTGGATTTCCCTTTGTGGAAATCGGGGTCGTTTCAGTTGGTATCAGAGCCAGACTTGACCATAGGACGAAACCCTCAGAAATGGGCGATAGAATAGGACATGGACAACCCTTTTTTCAGTTATATACCGACCCTGCATTTACTTTTATGCAAGGCTTATCTATTTATTGACCTGCTAACACCCGTCCCCTTGAAACATGCAGATGGCAACAAACGTCGACTGGCCGCCTCTAGGACCGCTACCTCTGGACCACGCCAAGCTTACCTTTGACCTACGTGAGCTCGGGGGTTTTGCATAGACCCTCTGCCGAGTTCTTGTCATGTTAGGAGTCCCCGACAAGCTTGTCAAGGTCACCTACACCGGGAAGCCAGCTCAGGAAGGAGGAATCGAAGGACCAATTGTCACCTCAGTCGAGTTCCCAGCTAGCACTACCCTACCTTATGTTCTAGCTTCCACCGAGATGACCATAGAGGACACAGTTGAGGAGGGACTACGAGCTGTCTCCCACAAGGCACTTTGTAGAGTGATGAGGGACCACTATGAGCACCTGAAGATGACAGAGTTCCATCTACTTCCCTAGGCCCTCAACCTTAGCCTTACCCCTAGTGAGTAGAGTTTCGCAGCCGGCAGAGTTATCCTTGCCAAGGAGGACAGATGCCTTCACGTCTCAGCTATCCACCTACTGGAGTAGGATAGGTACGTGACCTAGCTGGAGCAGAGGAGATGTTAGGACCAGGCCCTCCGGTGGGAGTACTAGGAGCGAGACTTGCAGGGAGCACAGGAGTGAGCTAGTCTACTTGAGACAGTTGCCAAGCTGCAGGACGAGCTCAACCGCTGTGAAGAAATCCACAGAGCTAAGGTCGATGACTTACAGGATAAAGCCACCGACCTAGGCAATAGGAACTGCTACCTCGACAGTAAGGTCTTGGAGTTGTAGAGAGAGTTGGATGACAAGAAGGCTGAGTTCAACCGTAGAGGAGACAGAGAGAGATCCAAGGGGATTGACATGCTGAAGATCCAGTCTCAAAACAAGACCATGACTCAAGATCTAGAAGAGTTTAGAAAGAAGGCCATTCGCAACCAGGGTCACCTGATTAAGGCACTCAGGTAGAATGAGTACCTATAGGACAAGTGTGAGAGGACTTGACAGGCCTGGCAGAAGTCCGATAGGAAGCGCCTCAAGGAGATGAAGGGTATGTGGGATCAGCTACCCAAGGAGATTCGTAGCAAGACGAAGCCTAGGGTAGAGGAGTTTGAGTTAGCCCTGACTCGCCTCAACCTAGACGCCTGTCCTACCCTACCTAGAGCCAAGCCTACTGAGGAGTTCGCCGAGGCCTTGAAGTATGTGTCCCGACTACACAAGTCTGACAAGGAGATCAAGATTGAGAATAGTCATATCCCAGCTGTGGTGTACGAGTTAGAGTAGATGACCCTACGTGGTCATGAGTCATGTCAGTAGCTTCTGTAAGTTGTACCCCATGATGTACCCCTTATGAGATGTATTATGAGACATTATGCGTAGTACGATTCTCGCATGTCTTCAAGTGTAGCTACTGGAGATGATGCTATGTAATAAAACCCATGTAATGAATGTTTTGGATCTTATTGCATCTTATGGATCTTATTGCTTCTTTGTAATGAGTGTTGGATAGTGTAAATGTTTTTCTTTAAATCGTCAAAAATCATGTAATCATATTGAATTATAAGCACTTTTGGCACAAGCACTAAATTCTCTATGATCCATGTTGTAGATGCTGAACCGCCGATCTAATCGCCTAATGAACCATGGATGTGCGCCCACTCCTAAACCAGTTGAACCAAATGGGGGACGTGGTGGCAACAACCGTGGCCATGGCCATGGATGTGGATGTGGAGGGATACCCTTCCACCTGGAGAATACTCCGCCGCCTAAGGAGAACATTCCACCACCACCACCACCAAACCTGGCAGAAGTGATGGCACAACAGACCCAGCTTCTTGCAGCTCTTGTTGAAGGAGCAAACCGTCACCAGGGAGGTCAGCAGAATGACTTCCAAAGGAAGCTAGAAGGATTTCTGAAGCTAAGGCCACCTACCTATGATGGCACCGACCCTAACCCGCTTGTAGCCGATGACTGGCTCAAGGAGATGAAGAAGCTTGATCTCACTACTTTCACTGATGATGAGTGTGCTGGAGCAGCCACACACCAGCTCATGGGTGCAGCACGTGCCTGGTGGGATAGTTTCAGTGATTCCCATGAGGACCCTACCCACATCTCATGGGATGAGTTCGCTGAATCATTCACTGAGTACCACATTCCTAAGGGCATCATGGAGGCCAAAGCCGAGGAGTTCCGCAACATCAAGATGGGAAAGGACAGGGTGACTGAGTACACTACCGGTTTCACTAACCTTCTACGCTATGCACCTCCCTATGTTGTGAACTCGGAGAAGGAGAAGATGTACTATTACCGCAAGGGACTTAACCTACACATCAAGCTGAAGTTTGCCAGTATTAAAAGTAACACATTGCGTGCTCTGGTGGATCGCTGCATCCAGATTGAGAAGGACCGTGCTGAAGCTAGAGAAGAGTACAGGGAGAGGAAGCGTAAGCCTGAGGAGTCCTTCTGTGGATGTGGTCGCAAGAGGTTCCATAGAGATGCACCCTCCAGGGAGCACTCTCGCCACAACAGGGATGACAACCCTAGATCGAGTAGGGGTAGTGGAGGCTACAACGCCAAATACTCCCGAACTGCTTAGGATTGTTACACCTAGAACCGTTATGCGTAGGACCACAACACTCAGGACCATTTCAACCATCCCCGCTCAACGAATGAACACCCAGCATAGAACCGCTCTGCACCAAGCACTGGAAACTAGAAGGCACCCGCGCCAACCCCTACAGGCGGTACACCTTTCACCTGCTTTGCTTGTGGCTAACTAGGTCACAAAGCCACTGAGTGCCCTCAGAACTCAGCTACTCAGAAGTCTCAGCTCAAGGGATTTGCTACTCGTGGACGTCTCAACCATTTGGACATCGAGGAAGCACAAGCTGCCCCTGACATGGTGTATGGTATGTTTTTAGTTAATGGCAACACTACATCAGTTCTATTTGACTCTAGAGCAACTTGTTCATACATATCATCCAAATTTGCACGAGAGCATGACCTGCCTGTAACCCCACGTGAAAAGCCTATCATCACCAGTTCACCGTTAGGAGACCTAAAATGCACCCACATCTATAAGGGAGTGAGTCTTACCATTGAGGGTCTTGTCTTTAAAGCTGACCTAACCCTTTTACCTTCCACTAGCCTAGATATCATCCTAGGTATGGATTGGTTAACCATTCACCAAGGTATCATATCATGTTCACCTAGATACATCCAAGTGACCCACCCATCAGGCCAAGTCATTAGATGTGAACCCCAGTCTAGAAAGTCCACCTCTATCCTATGTGCCCTTAAAGCAAGTTCAGAATCACAAAAAGAGGAGAAGATAGTTCATGATGTGCCAGTAGTCAGAGACTATCCCGATGTATTCCTTGAAGAATTACTGGGTATGCCACCAGACCGTGATGTAGAGTTCATCATTGATCTGTTGCCGGGAATGGGACCCATTGCCAAGAGACCCTATCGCATGTCAGTTGATGAACTGGCTAAGCTCAAGAAATAGCTTGATGAGCTCATCTCAAAGGGATATATCAGACCCAGTGCTTCACCCTGGGGATCCCCTGTTCTGTTTGTCAAGAAGAAGGACAGCTCAATGAGAATGTGCATTGATTATAGGAACTTGAACGCAGACACCATCAAGAACAAGTACCTCCTGCCAAGAATTGATGATCTGCTTGATCAGCTTCGAGGTGCCAAGTATTTCTCCAAGATTGATTTCAGATCTGGCTATCATCATATGAAGATTCGAGAGAGTGACATCCTGAAGACAGCTTTCATGACGAGGTATGGACAGTTTGAGTTCACTGTGGTATCCTTCGGACTCATGAATGCGCCCGCATACTTCATGAACAAGATGAATAAGGTTTTCATGGATGAACTGGATAAGTTCGTAGTGGTATTCATTGATGACATCCTTGTCTATTCACCCACCACTAAAGAACATGAACATCATATGAGAATTGTGCTCGAGAAATTAGCCCAACATTAGCTCTACGCAAAGTTTAGCAAATGTGAGTTTTGGCTATAGGAAGTTGCCTTCCTAGGCCATGTACTATCAGCTGAAGGTGTCGCAGTTGACCTAGCCAAGATTGAAGCTATGAAAGAGTGGGATCAACCCCGTAATGTGACAGAAGTCAGAAGTTTCTTAGGATTGGCTGGATATTATCACCAATTCATCGAAGACTTCTCCAAGATAGCCTATCCAATGACCAATCTTCTGAAGAAGACCAAGGAGTTTGAATGGACACCCGAGTGTGAACAAAGCTTCTAGGAATTGAAACAGAAGCTTACCACAACTCCTGTGCTAGCATTGCCTGATATCAGCAAAAATTTCGTAGTCTATTGTGATGCATCCTGTCAAGGACTTGGTTGTGTATTGATGCAAGATGGAAGAGTGATAGCATACGCATCTCGACAGTTGAAAGAACACGAGAACCGTTACCCTACTCATGATCTTGAGTTAGCAGTAGTTGTGCATGCCTTGAAGATCTGGAGGCACTACTTGATAGGCAACAAGTGTGATATCTACACAGATCACAAGAGCTTGAAGTACTTTTTCACTCAAGAAGATTTGAATATGAGCCAACGCCGTTGGCTAGAGTTGATCAAGGACTATGACCTAGAAATTCACTATCATCTGGGAAAAGCTAATGTAGTCGCAGATGCTCTTAGTCACAAGAGCTACTGTCACACTTTGATCACTGAATCCATACCACCTGAGCTCAAGGAAGAGATTGATGATTTCCAACTTGAGATACTACCGCACGGCTTGTTGAATGAGCTCCGCATATAGTATGATCTCACAGAACGCATCCGTCAAGCTCAGAAAGATTGTGAAGAAATCGAATATCTCTGTGGTCTGATGAAACTAGGATATAAGACCAACCACCATGAAGATGAACAAGGAACCATCTGGTTCAAGAACAGAATCTGTGTTCCATCTAACCTAGTGCTACGAGAGGAAATTTTGTCAGAAGCTCACAATTCTAGGTACTGTATCCACCCTGGAGGTTCAAAAATGTATCAAGATTTGAAGAAACACTTTTGGTGGAAAGGCATGAAGACAGACATTGCAGGACATGTGGCACGATGTGACACCTGTAATAGAGTCAAGGCTGAACATCAAAGGCCTATAGGTTTGCTAAAGCCTCTTGACGTCCCCGAGTGGAAGTGGGAGAGCATATCCATGGATTTCATAGTTGGATTGCCCCGTTCATAGAAAGGCAATGATTCCATCTGGGTGATTGTTGATCGCTTGACCAAAATTACTCACTTTGTACCAGTAAAGACCAAGACCAATGTCAAAAAACTAGCAGATCTATACATTGAACATATTCTCAGACTACATGGAGCTCCCTCTAGTATTGTATCTGATCGTGGCCCTCAGTTTGTGTCTCGATTCTGGGAAGCCATACACAAGTCCATTGGAACCAAACTTGACTTTAGTACCGCTTATCATCCACAAACAGATGGACAGACTAAACGAGTAAATCAAATCTTAGAAGACATGCTTCACGCTAGTGTACTGAATTATGGCTCTGAATGGGAGAGATGCTTACCCTATGCAGAGTTCTCTTACAACAACAGCTACCAAGCCAGTATCAAGATGTCGCCATTTGAAGCTCTGTATGGCAGACCTTGTAAGACACCTTTGATGTGGTCCCAACTAGGAGAAAGATCGTTCTTTGACTCTGCTAAGATTCAAGATGCCGAAGAAGGAGTTGCTCAAGTAAGAGAGAATTTAAGAATTGCTCAAAGTTGATACAAGAGCTATGCTAACAAAAGGAGAAGAGAACTTGAGTTTAATGTGGGGGACTTCGTCTATCTCAAGGTATCCCCGCTACGTGGGACTGTCAGATTCCATGTGAAAGGAAAGCTTGCCCCTAGATTTATTGGCCCATACAAGATTTGCAAAAAGATTGGAAAGCTCGCCTACAAACTCGAGCTACCTGAGGAATTGGTGGGTGTACATCCCATATTTCATGTCTCACAGCTACGCAAGTGTTTGAGGGTGCCCGATGAAGTAGTCCCAACTGATACACTTGACATTCAAGATACACTTGAGTATAGAGAACGTCCCATCAGAATTCTAGACAGAGATACCAAAGAGACCCGAAGCAAGACTATTCCTATGTGCAAGATCCAATGGAGTAATCATACTGAGAGAGAAGCAACATGGGAGAAAGAGTCGGACCTCCGGCTACGATATCCTTACCTCTTTGAAGAGTATGTTACACTTTAATCTCGAGGATGAGATTCTGTTAAGGGGGTAGGACTATAACACCCCAAAAATCCATACACCAAAAATACCAACTACAAAAAAAAATTCTTGGAACTCCCATGTGATGATGAGTGTCATGTATAGAAACCCAACCTAAGAGTTGCATTAGAAGTAACCCAACCTAAGTCAACACATAAGCATGGCATGTCATATGTTGATTATGATTATTTAATTTCTAACAAATAAATGTTGCATACAATGTTAACTTAAATTGTGATTTGGGTTTTCATTTGCTTTATGTTATGCTTAACAATTCCATTAAAGTAATAGACCATAAAGTTATTATTAAACAAAATTCCCTAAACTCCAATGAATAAGTTACCTTAGTTTTGCATTCAAATTCTAAACCAAATTTGAAATTCAAACAAGGGAAAAGAAATGTAAAACAAAAAAAGAAAAAGGGAAGAAGAAGGCCTCGTAGGCTCGGCCTGCTCGGCCCACGCCGGCCAGCTAGCCTCAGTGCGTGCGCACGCGGCCCAGCAAGCTAGCCCAGTAGGCCGCCCATGCCCGCGTGCCCATCAACCCCGCCACCAGTCGCTGCCACATTAGCCCCACGCGTTAGCCGCGCACTGCTCACCCTTGTGTCCCCTTTTTGTTTCGCCCACAGCCGCTGCCCGTTGGACCCCACACGCTAGCCACTCACCAGCACAGTAGCGTCTTCTACCTTGCCCATGCCTGCACGACCGAAGACCGACCAAGGCGACAGTGTGGGCCAGGGGGTCATGCCCCGGGGCATGACCCTGTCTCCTTGGTGCCACACCCACACGACCCTTGCGTTGCGCCTACGCCACCGCACGTGAGCCCTTGGATGCCACTGATCACGCCACCACCGCTCGATTGCCGTCCACCAGCGGAGCTTGGAGCTCGGCTATAAAGCTCGGCCCTCGGTTGCCCTAGTGCTCGTCCTGCTGCCCGCCGCCACTTGGTGGCCAACCACTTCACACTGAGAGTAGAGGGCCGTGGGAGAGTTTGGGAGTGGAGGGCGGAGCCGCTGCCGGGAAGAGGACCGGGAGCACGCTGGGGTTTGAAGCATCGCCGCGGATCAAGCCGGAGCGGGCAACACTACACAGCATGGCTTATGGAGCTACATGGCCATAACTTGTCACCGCACCGCTATCCTCTCTTCCATAGCACCTACGGTGAGCCTTTCGGTCTCTCTGCTCTCCGCCGGACCCTGCTATTCGGCCATGGCGCTCCACACCGGGAGCGTGTAGGCCAAGGCCATCTCCAGCTGCTGGGAACACCCGCACCCATGCACACATCTATGACCATGCCGTGACCACCTCACTAGAGCCCCATAGTGACCCGCGTGCCTCGCCATCGTCACCGTTCACCGTGGCCGCCGGGAAGCCCTACCGGCCACAGGAGAACCCATAGCCTCGCCTTGAGCCTGGACGTCCCCGCTGCGTCCCCATGCATCCATACAAGCATACACGCCCTGCCAAGACATTTCACCATGACCGTAGCCACCTCACTGATGCCGCCATCATGCTCGGAAGGGCGCTGCCGTGGCCAAAGCCACCGGAGGCCCTAAAAGACCCCTCGACCTGCCCAACATGCCCGCTGGTGCATTGTGTCGCCCACGCACACCACAGAACCGGCCTATGCTGTAGCCCCATGCCATTCCCGCACACCGGTGGAGCTCGAGCCGCCGCTCGCCATGGCCAGCACCTTGGGAAGCTCTAGCCGCCACTTTGACCCCACCGATGTAGTCGCCGTGGCCTGAGGAAGTTTTTCCCCTCCCCAATCGGGCACCAGCGCCACCGCAGGGACTCATAGCGAGCTCGCTGCCGGTAGGAGCACCACCATGAGAGAAACAGGGGACCTCCCCCTCGCCGGTCACCCGCGAGTGCACTCGGTGTACATGGACCGTGCCTAAGAGATGAAGGGTGGACTCGGTCCACCGTAGACCAGTCTGCGGTCCATGGACCAGGAACATGGGTCCACCATGAGCCGCGCTCACGCCCATAGCCTGAACACGAGGCCTAGTAAGAGCCCATGGACGTGACGTGGCAACGCCACAACTTGCCACGTGTCCGGCCCAGCCCGGCCCAGACCGTCCCAAATCCAGCCCAACCCGAAGCCCGTTTGAGACCTGGCCATGTTGACCATTGACTGGTCAATGTTGACCATTGACCTGGCCCCACATGTTAGTGACACGGACATTTTGGACCCACACGATAGGCACTGACGTCATGCTAACGTCACACGGGACCCACATGTCAGCAGCCCCCGCAGCTAGGGTGATGTCATGCTGATGTCACGTTGACATCAGCTGCTGACGTCAATAGCCCAAGCCCCACATGTCAGTTACCCTGACTGTTGTCTATTGACCGACGATGACTTTGACCAGACCCACCTGTCAGTGACCCAATAGCCTTTGGCCCCACCTGTCGGTGTGGACAATGTTGATGATGTCACGCTGAAGTCATGCTGACGTCAGCTGGGCCCCACCTATCAACTCGGAACCGTGATGCTGATGTCATGTTGACATCAGCAAGCCATGTGGACCAACCACAGCATGACACGTGTCAGCCTAGGATTAATTCAGCCTTTTTCCGTTTTCAAAAATAGATTTAAACTTCGAAAATTCATAACTAATTCATATGACCTCAGAAAAATACGAAACTAGGACCAAAATTCATCTAAAATCAAGCTCTACGCAATGAACCCATGTTTGAGTGCATTTAGCTCTTTTGAATTTTTATTGCTTCTTTGTGCTATTCTATAGACGTCGCTAACGCGACTATAATGCGATTGTTTGTAGACTCGGAGGAGAAACAGACAGACGAGGATCGTGAGTACCATGAGGAGTATGGAGATGACTACACTAAAAGTGCCACATCCCACCCAATCTCGTAGCACCTATTACGCATGGCTAATGTAGAACTGCTATTGCTTTACTTTACTGTTATAATCATACTATGATAGGACTTGCATGGTAGTATGCTTTCTTGATGGCCTTTACCTTGATGCAACCTTACCCCTGCATACCCTGCTATTAGGTTAGACACACGCTTACTGCTATAATTTATTTGCTTATACTTCTACTACGCTTATACTACATTAATGCGTGGTGTATTCTAGACTATGGGGAGAGTGCTGCGTGTGTGACTTGGGTGTGTGGAGGGTGAGGGTTGTGTCAACCAAGTTGGAGTATATGACGAGCATGGGGCAAGTCATGCCGTGTGGTGCTACCTAGGCACCCTTGGAATGGATACCTATGGTGGGTAAATGGTATATGAGGTGGTCCTGGGTGTGAACCTATGATGGGAGGAGCCCGGGATGGAGGTGCTGTGGTTGCACGAAAAATGGAAACCCTGATGAAGACATTCTGGCTTGGTCACCCCTAAGGACTTACTAGTACTCAGATTCATCGAAAAGCCTTACGTACCACTCGCCCTATATGGTTTGGGATGGCCAGACTACTTGGTAGGATATTGCCACTACTGCTAGGTTGATAGTGGACAGTGCGAGGGAGGTATGGGACACGGAGGATTCCCCCACACCCTTCCGAGACTTCATGGAGACCTTGTGGACCTGGCTCATGACTCACAGTTTCAGCCACCCTAGACTAGACTTGGGGTGTACTAGGGCTAAATGGTAGAGTGGCATTATCCTAGGCTAGCAAGCGGTCGGAATCAGCCCAGTTGATGACGGTCAGCGAGGAAGGCGAATCTTGTGGTTATGTAAAACCTCTGCAGAGTGTATGGTTGATCGATCGATACATGTGCCGACTTGTCGGCTATGGACCTTTCCTGGGTTTCGCTTAAACTAGATAGTGAGATGAGTCCTTTTTTTCTTCCCCTGGAAGTGAGTGTTCGGTCGTAGCCAGGGGCTACGGGCCTTGAGACAGTGCCGAGAGGGAGTTGGCCTATCGACAAAGCGATGGTATGGTTAAGGTATGGTGAGGGTGAGGAGATGGTGGTATACCGATCCTAGGATCGAAACCTGGCTCTGGAAGGGGAATGGATGGAATAGGTGTGGGAATGGTGTTAAAACTTGACTATACTGTTATATACTTGATATGCTAAAATACATAGGAAACCCCAGCCTTATAGGTTCCTTTTGACTATATCCAACTTGCATCTAATTTCCACAAAGCAATGCTCATAGGGTTGGGAGTGGCCAGTACAAATCGTACTGATAAATTTTGGCACACAGGTTCTACTGAGGAGTTTAGCTCTGAGGAGTTTGATGGATGAGGGGTTCGTGCCTATGCTCGAGTTTGGTGATCTTATCTTCAAGCTGTTCTGAATGAATGCTACTTTTGATTCCGCCAATGCGGCGATGTAATAATTTATGTAATTCCACACTATTTGTACTCTGACATTATCGTTGTATGGATGTGATATTCGACTGGAATTTGGGTAATCTAATCTACAACGGTCTTGTTACACTTCGACGTTGTGGATTTCCCTTCATGGAAATTGGGGTCATTTCACAGTGCTCCACGGTGCGTATCTATCCTTGATTTGTAGCCCTTCTGCTTCACCGTGTTACCATGGTCCTCTGTGACCTTTTGATTGAACCATTCCTCCATTGCAGTCACCAGGAGTCGAGCTTGCTATCACTATCATTGCTGTCACCATCGTCTGACACCACCCTTGCTGCTCATCGTCTACCACACGTTCTAACACGTTTGTGGTGAGCTTCTGTTGCTTCTCGAGTAGTTTTAGAGAACTCTAGCAAGCTCTAGTTGCTTGAACGCCGCGGTGCCAACGTGTCTTGCTCGACCGAGCTGCCATGGCCGGTGTAGTGCTCGGTTCTGGCCACGTTTGGTCTCGGTTGTGCCACCAATCATTACGCCTTGTTGTAGTGATCACCGTGGTGCCTTTGCCTTCGCTGTTGGTCTCATCGGCGGCGAGGAATCACCGGTCAGCGCACATGTCGCCGGAGTCAAAGTCAGAGGTTGAAGATGACAGGCGAGACCCGATGTCAGTGACTCAGCGTTCAAATGGAATTTTTTTCTATTTTCTGAAATGAATGAATAGTGTATGCTTTTGTTATTTTTGTGTAGAATTATTTAGAGCTCTAAAAATTATGAAAATTTTTATGTGACCTCTCTAAGATGTATATTATTTAAAAAAATATGAACTATTGTTTTTCACTACTTTTTGAATGTGATAAAAATTGCTCAATTAATTAACAAATGAATTTCCATGATTTTTCTAGGCTTATTTATGTATCCAAAAATTATGAAAATTGTTTTGCCACTTAGTTATCATGTGATGAATATTTATAAAAATTTTGAGGTCAATTGGAACAAGTTGATTTATTTCATAATTCTTAATTAATTAATTAATTCATAAAAGCAAATAGTAACCTTTAGTGATTTAGGTTTTGTTTGAATTTTTGATTGAGTGATGTCCTTGGGTCATTAGTTGATAATGATCCTTGGCAATTGAATTAGGTGTTATGAAAAGGTTTAGTTAGTTTGACTTGTAACTGTACCACGAAGGAAAGTTGTATTCCAGTTGTTAACTTTTGCATCCATCATCGAGCATCATGTTTCGTATTCTGCATCATGTTAAACATGGCATTGTTACTACGTGTAGTGAACGAAGGTGAACATGTGGTAGTTAATCAAGTTGCGGAGGAGGTTAATCCGTCTGTTGAGGTCGGATCGAATACTTGTGGAACATCGTAGGAACCGAACTTTTCTATCAACGAAGGCAAGCCCCAGATGCATACAACCCTACCTTGTGTTTTACAAATTAATTTTGCTTTTGCTTTTCTATACTGCATTAAGTGATCAGGAGTTAAATAAAAGTCTAAATGGTGCATTACCAACATTGTTTTTCTGTATCTACCTTGTTACCAGTTTTACGTCGTACATGTCTAGTTATGCTTAGCCATGCTTAGACAGATCAAAGTCGGGTGATTACCTATCACCTGTAGGTTTTAAATGGATCTTTGGTTACTTATGTTATCATGTGATATGAGCATGTAGAGTAATAAATCTAGACCAGGCAGATTCGGTGTGTGAGAGCCACAAGACATGGAGGTCATGTGAGCGGCTTCTTTCCGCCTATGTCGATTAAGGTCCGTCCATTGTTGAACTATGTGCGGTGAGACTTTGTAGTACTAACCGCATACTTCGGTAAGCCTTAACTTGGCTATTCTATTACAAGAATGGCTACTCGCACACTAGGAGTGGAGAGATGGTGGGAATAGCGTGTACCCACATGGCCATGGGCTAGAATGGTGGAGTACTGTATTCTCGGGTGGCGCGGACCTGTTCTTATTTTAGAAGATCCGAGAGTAGGTTGATATATGTAAGTCAGGGACCTGCATATGTCGTGTGGTCTGGAATCCCCAGCTAGGTTAATAATCGGTTTGAATCGTCGTTGCTCCTTGGTTATGGAGACTCACTTCTCTGTTCATCATCGTAGTTTAATAACTAAAATTTGAGAAGGTGTTGGATATGAAGTTTCATGATCTCAATACGGATCGTGTCATCTTTGTATATGATTTTATGAAGTTTTAAATGTCGAATTAAAGAATTTTGTTAAAGAGCTTTTATGCAAAATAACTTTGATTATTGCTAAAGCTATACCTTGAATCCCTGAGCCTGCATTCCTGAGTTTATCAGTTCTTATTTCAGTTAAGTCTTGTTGAGTACTTTTGTACTCAGGGTTCGTTGACCCTTGTTGCAGGTGAGCCTCATGAGCAGATCTGTTTTGGATCATGCTGCATGACTATTGTTCGATCTGACGATGAGAAGTGAATGTGTGGCCCTTGGGCAGGGCAGTTCTATTGTGTGTTTTGTATTATGTTATAATGCCACTCCACTACTATGTTTTGTATTAACTATCGAACTTAGTTTGTAAGGTTTGAAACCACTGGTTTGTAAACTAAGTTATCATAAGACTTCCACTATTTTTACTCTGATGTATATATTTGAATAAATGTTGTAATACTGCAATGACTCTGTAATGTGATCCTGCTCGGAAATCATGGATGATTCAGGGTTCCTCGAGGACACCCGACAGACTTCTTAAGTTACCAGGAACATATGCATAGTTGTCAAAGGTCATTGGACAGTGACAAGTGCATGTGGGTCCTATAATTAGGAGGTTCTACCATAGAATGGTATCAGAGCGCGATCGTTACAAAGTCTTTGTCGTATTGGTTTAGAAAAATTTCAAAACAATTTGGGATGACTAAACTTAACTTGTTAATTTGGTCCAAATTGCTTCTTACTTATCTTATCTCTTTCTCATCATTCCTTATTTGATTAAAAAGGTTTTGTGTGGTGGAGTAGTAATCTTACTATGCCCTATATAAAAACAAATGTTGTTTATGTGCTTTATAAGCTTTGATGATTTTGTTCGTAAGAACGATTCATGCATCATGATTAATTCACTAGTTACTTCCTTCACCTCTGAGTCTAGAGTTGAGTAGTGAGTCTAGTTTGAGTAATGTAATCCATCCTAGCTGCTCTTTAGACTTTGATCAAGAGGTCTTACTTAGATTAAATTGGCTTCCTACAGTATGGCTCGTACCAAGATGACGCCCCGTAAGTCCACTGGACCCAAAGGAGTTCCTCATCACCAACTTGCCCCTAGGAATAACGGTGCTAGCAGTAGTAGCTCTAGGTCTGATCCCTAGGTAGAGATACAGAGGCTTTCGGCTGAGTTAGCACAGGCTACGAGAGATAGAACTTTGGATGCTATCCAGGTAGGAGAACTATAGGATCAATTGAGGCATCTCACCACCGCGCATAGGAACTATGAGAGTATGTTAGTTCATATGGTGGATGGGAGAAATGAAGCCTGGCATAGAGAAAATGTAGCTAGAGCTAGAACTCATGAGCTAGAATTCTATATAGAAGATTTAGAAGAACATAATACTTATCTGCATGAGGAAGTTCATAGGCTAAGCAATCTACTAGATCTAAATCATGAACCCCAAGCTGATGCCATGGACCCCGGTGTCATCCTTGCCAATGATGACGAATCAGAAGAGGAAGAAGAAGAAGAAGATCCTAAAGAATTAGTAATAATCGATGAAAGTGATAATGAAGGCGGTAATATTTTTGGAATGGATACCGAGCCTGAAGTTTGAAGTAATCGAGGAAAGGAGTAGAGTTGTATAATAGTAGTTCTAGTTAAAATGCATTGTACATGGGGTTTGTATATTCTAGGAACTTCACAAGATGAGAACGGTATTCTAGATCTGCCACCAGTTCCAACAAATTTGGCTGATGCTATAGCCGCACTTGTCAATGTGATGGTCAAAAATTCTCGTTTGCTTCATGAGATAGCTCAGAGTAATCAGAATCAGATGCAAGGAAACCATGGTTGCCATCATAACAGGCAGGAAGCTACATATATTGATTTTACAGACATAAGACCACCGGTGTTCACCAAGGCAAATGAACCATTGGAGGCTGACGATTGGCTTCGAACCATGGAGTAGAAATTTGATCTTATTACATACATGGAGTTTTAGAAACCAGTCTTTGCTGCCTAGCAACATAGAGGTGCAGCCGATGCTTGGTATGCAAATCTTATGGCCATGCAACCTGTAGGTGTTCCGTTAACTTGGACAGAGTTTCGTACTGCTTTCAGAGCCCATTATATCCCGGAGGGAGTGATGGCTATGAAGCTAGATGAATTCCTTGCCTTGAGGCAAGGGGATCAAACAGTTATGCAGTATGTGAGAAGATTCAATCACTTGTCACAATATGCACCTGAACATGTCAATACTGATGCCAAGAAGAAGAGGTGGTTTATGAGAGGTCTGAATACCAAATTGCAGACTATGATGACAACTTGTACCAATGTCACTTATCATGAGGTAGTAAATATTGCAATTGCTTCAGAGGCAAAGTATCGGCAGCATAAGGAGCTCAAGAAGAAAAAGAGTATGCCGTCTAGATCTTTTGGGGGAAATCAAAAGAGGCAGAGGGTGATTTATCATCCAATAAATCATAATCGTCCTCCTTATCATCCGCCATAGTCCCAAGCCGGGCAACAATCAAATGTTCATCCTGCTATAACCTACCCAAATTCTCAACAGACCAATGCTCCTGGTGGCAATGCTCCAATGTCCTAGGGTCACAATTATCCATGTTACAATTGTGGAAGGACCGGTCATTTCTCCAGGGAATGTCCATATCCCAGGCAAGCTAATCAAAATTATTAGAAGGCCCCTGCCAATCAACAACAGGGTCAGGCACCAAATAAGAACCCCAATCAGAATGCTCAGAAGGGCAAAGATGAGAGGAAGACAGGACGGGTGTTCTATATTCAAGCTAGGGAAATTCCAGAAGGGGAGCCAATGATGATGGGTATGTTTCATGTTGCCAATCACCCTGTAGTTATACTTTTTTATTCAGGTGCATCTCATTCATTCATTAATAGAAAATTTGTGGTAAAGCATGAAATTTCAATTGGGGCAACAACGAAAATTTTCTTTATACAGTCGCCCGGGGGACGTCTGTGTACTAAGGAAATGGTATACCAGGTACCCGTAAACCTGGATGGGCATATTTTTTCCACTACCATGATTATCCTTAAGGATCAGGATATAGGTGTAATCTTGGGAATGAATTGGATGTATCAGCATAAGGCTGTTATAGATGCTTTGAATAGAACTATAAGGGTGAGTTTGCCAAATAGTAATTCTCAACTACTCATCCAACTTCCAACCTTAAGAAGATCCATGGGCAAGGTTTGTGCAACTGCTGTCAAAGAGATTAGAGATATCCCGGTAGTGTGTGAAGTTTTGGATGTGTTTCCTAAAGATTTACCCGGTCTATCACCTGATAGGGATGTCCAGTTTAACATAGAATTGCAACCTAGAATAGCTCCGATTTCTTAGAGAGCTTATAGGATTCCACCTAAGGAATTGGCCGAGTTGAAGACTCAGTTACAAGAATTGATTGAGAAGGGGTTTATCCAACCTAGTTTATCACCTTGGGGGTGTCCAGCAATTTTTGTGAAAAAGAAAGATGAGACACTGAGGTTATGTGTCGACTATCGTCCGTTGAATGAAGTAACCATCAAGAATAAGTATCCTTTACCTTGGATAGATTTGCTTTTTGATCAATTGGCTGGAGACAAAGTTTTCTCCAAGATAGATTTGAGGTCAGGATATCACCAAATCAAGATAAAGCCTGAAGATATTCCCAAAACGGCATTTACCACAAGATATGGATTATATGAATACTTAGTAATGTCTTTTGGTTTGACAAATGCTCCAGCTCATTTCATGTATCTGATGAATTCAGTATTTATGCCTGAGCTAGACAAGTTTGTAGTGGTGTTTATTGATGACATTCTAGTATATTCCAAGAATAAGGAAGAACATGCGGAACATCTCAGAATTGTTCTGACCCACTTGAGAGAACATCAACTATATGCTAAGTTTAGCAAGTGTGATTTTTGGCTTAAGGAAGTACAATTTCTTGGACATGTCTTGTCAGCTGAAGGCGTCGTAGTTGATCCAAGCAAAGTGAAGGATGTGCTTGATTGGAAACCGCCAACCACAGTTCATCAAGTTCGGAGTTTTCTAGGATTAGTGGGGTATTACCGTCGGTTTATTCTAAATTTCTATAAAGTGTCAAAGTCCATAACTGAATTGTTGAAGAACCAAGTCAAGTTTGTCTGGTCATCTGATTGTGAAGAGGCTTTCCAGACTTTGAAGAGACTGTTAACTACTACACCAGTGTTAGCCCAACCTAATATCGAGAAGTCGTTTGATGTTTATTGTGATGCTTCAGGTATTGGTATTGGATGTGTGTTGATGCAAGAAGGCCGAGTCATTGCCTATGCATCTAGGCAACTTAAGCAACATGAAGAACACTATCCGACTCATGATCTGGAGTTAGCAGCTATGGTCCATGCTATGAAGATTTGGTGGCATTACCTGCTTGGTAATATGTGCCATATTTATACAGACCACAAGAGCTTAAAGTATATCTTTACTCAGTTAGAGTTAAACATGCAACAAAGAAGATGGTTAGAATTGATTAAAGATTATGACTTGGAAGTACATTATCACCCCGGTAAAGCAAATGTGGTTGCAGATGCCCTCAGTCACAAAAGTTATTGCAATTGTCTGGCAGTGAGAACAATGGGTTTGACTTTATGTCAACAAATGGAGAAGTTGAATATAGAAGTAATTCAACAAGGTAGTTTAACCAACATAATTGTTGAAGCCACTATTCGAGATCAAGTTATTGTTGCTCAGAAAGAAAACAAGGGTATAGCCCATATCAAAGAAAGGGTCAGGAATGGAAAAGCAGAATGCTTCAGCATAGATGATGAAGGTGTGTTATGGTTCAAGGATCACCTGGCGGTACCAAAGGTTCCTGAGTTGCAGTAGTCAATTCTGGAAGAGGCACATGCTACTAGGTTATCTATCCATCCGGGAAGTAACAAGATGTACCATGACTTGAAACAAAGATTTTGGTGGACTAAAATGAAAATAGAGATTGCTAGATACATAGCAAAGTGTGATACTTGTCAAAAGGTGAAAGCTATACATTTGAGGTCTGCTAGTGAATTACAACCATTACCTATTCCATCTTGGAAGTGGGAGGACATAAGTATGGACTTTATTGTTGGTCTACCCAAGACATCAAAGGGATTTGACTCAATATGGGTTATTGTAGATCGACTAACCAAGTCAGCACATTTTCTTCTAGTTCAGAATACATATCCCACTATATGTTATACCAAGATGTATTTAGAGCGAATTGTGAGTCTCCATGGAGTACCCAAGACTATTATGTCCGATAGGGGTACACAGTTTGTCTCTAGCTTTTGGAAACAATTGCATTCTTCATTGGGTAGCAAACTACTATATAGTACAGCTTATCATCCGTGGACTGATGGATAGACTGAAAGAGTCAATCAGGTACTTGAAGATATGTTAAGGTGTTGTGTCCTTAACTATTCCAATAAGTGGGATGAATGCTTACCTTTGGTCGAGTTCTCATACAACAATAGTTATCAGGAAAGCATTAGAATGGCTCCATTTGAAGCGCTCTATGGTCGTAGATGCAGAACATCACTGAGTTGGTCTGAGCCTAGAGAAAGAAGGTTCTTTGGGGTTGACCTTGTGAAAGAAATAGAAGACAAGGTTAAGCAAATACAAAGTAATTTGAAGATAGCTCAATCCCGACAAAAGAGTTATGCGATAGACGACGTAGACCATTGGTGTTTAACAAAGGAGATTTTGTATATCTGAAAGTATCACCAATGAAGGGAGTTACCCATTTTGGTGTTAAAGGCAAGTTGGTACCTCGATATATTGGACCATTTCAAATTTTGGAGAGGTATGGAAAAGTGGCATATCGCTTGAAATTACCAGAACATCTCACAGCTGTACATGATGTGTTCCATGTTTCTCAATTGAAAAAGTGTCTCCGAGTGCCTAAGTAGAATGTTGAGGTTGAAGGAGTGGAACTTGAACCAGATTTGACTTATTCTGAATATCCTATCCGAGTTTTGGATCAGAAAGATCATGTTACTCGAAGAAGGACAATCAAGTTCTACAAGATACAATGGAATCAACATTCAGAAGAAGAAGCTACTTGGGAATCAAAAGATTACTTGCTAGAAAAATTTCTAGAGTTTCTTGCGTCAATATAGAATAGAGTAATGTTAGTTGAGCTAGGTTGTTAAGAATCATGCTTGTAAAGGAACCTCATCTATTTTATGGACAAGTTTTGGATGTTTTTGGACTGACACATTTCTTTTTCCATTACTTACCCTATGGCATCGAATCTCGGGGCAAGATTTCTTTTAGGGGGAAGGATTGTAACACCCCGGGTGTTTAAATATTAAAAACAGGACATGTCATCACATGCATTGTAAGGCATTTGGTCATATTGCAAACTTTGATATGCATCCACTAAAACAAGTTTACATTTATGTGGTATGTGTTGAATTGTATTGTTTGAATCAAGTTAAAATTTTGGTTTGGATTTGAATTTTCAAGAAAACCCTGATTTTCAGTATTTAAATCCTACCCTGAAAACCCATTTCAAAAATCAAAGCACATTTTGGGGTTGAGCCTTAAAGCAAAAGTGTAGAGCTTGACAAGTTATACAAAGTTTGTTCTTGGAGTTTTCAAAGTTGTTATGAAAAATTTGAAGTAATTTGAAAAGGCGTAATTCCTTAAATGTCCCCTATTTGAATTCAAAAGTTCATTTCAAAATGTAGACTGAATTAGGGGTTGGTTATAAAAGCAAAGTTGTAGAACTTGGAATTTTGAACAACTTTTATTTTTGGGGATTTTTAAGTTGTTATAGAAATTTGGGAGTAATTTGAATTTGAAAATGAATGGCAATTCTGTAATTACTGTGAACAGTGTTCACCGCCTAAGCTACATGGCCGGCGATCTTCGGCGTTCCAGGCGCATCATGGCCGTCTTTGGCATCGCGCTGGTGTGGTGAAGGCTTCCGTGTGGCTTCTCCTTGCTTCTAAGCCGCGCTATTTAGCCTAAGCCATCGTCGTTCATCTCCTTTCTTCTTCCTCTGCTTTTGCCGTCGCCACCGCCCAATTCCGTTGAGCTTGTGCCATCATCTTAGTGCTTGCCAGTCATAGCCATAGCCCATCACGGCTCCACTTGCTCCTTGCGCATCCAACCGACCTACTTTTGCTACTTGATTTCGCTGGGAAACTGCTGTGCGCGCTCTTCTTCCTCGTGGCCGGCAGCGTCGCCGTCGCGTTCGCCTCACCGTGGCCAGTGCTCCATGGTGTGTATCCGTCCTTGATTTGTAGCCCTTCTACTTCACCGTGTTACCATGGTCCTCTGTGACCTTTTGATTGAACCATTCCTCCGTTGCAGTCACCAGGAGTCGAGCTTGCCATCGCCGCCGTTGTTGTCACCGTCGTCTGACGCCACCCTTGCTGCTCATCGTCTACTGCATGTTCTAACACGTTTGTGGTGAGCTTCTGTTGCTTCTCGAGTAGTTTTAGAGAACTCTAGCAAGCTCTAGTTGCTTGAACGCTGCTGTGTCCAGCTTGGCAGAGCCGCCATGGCTAGTGTAGTGCTTAGTTCTGGCTGTGTTTGGTCTCAGTTGTGCCACCAATCGTTGCGCCTTGTTGTAGTGATCACCGTGGTGCCTTTGCCTTTGTCGTTGGTCTCATCGGTGGCAAGGAATCACCAGTCAGCGCGCGTGTCACCGAAGTCAAAGTCGGAGGTTGAAGATGACAGGCGGGACCCGATGTCAGTGACTCAGCGTTCAAATGGAATTTTTTTCTATTTTCTGAAATGAATGAATAGTGTATGCTTTTGTTATTTTTGTGTAGAATTATTTAGAGCTCCAAAAATTATGAAAATTTTTGTGTGACCTCTCTGTGATGTATTTTATTTAAAAAAATATGAACTATTGTTTTTCACTACTTTTTGAATGTGATAAAAATTACTCAATTAATTAATAAATGAGTTTCCATGATTTTTCTAGGCTTATTTATGTATCCAAAAATTATGAAAATTGTTTTGCAACTTAGTTATCATGTGATGAACATTTACAAAAATTTTGAGGTCAATTAGAACAAGTTGATTTATTTCATAATTCTTAATTAATTAATTAATTCATAAAAGCAAATAGTAACCTTTAGTGATTTAGGTTTTGTTTAAATTTTTGATTGAGTGATGTCCTTGGGTCATTAGTTGATAATGATCCTTGGCAATTGAATTAGGTGTTATGAAAAGGTTTAGTTAGTTTGACATGTAACTGTACCGTGAAGGAAAGTTGTATTCCAGTTGTTAACTTTTGCATTCATCATCGAGCATTATGTTTCGTATTCCGCATCATGTTAAACATGGCATTGTTACTACATGTAGTGAACGAAGGTGAATACGTGGTAGTTAATCAAGTTGCGAAGGAGGTTAATCCGTCTATTGAGGTCGGATCGAATACTTATGGAACATCGCAGGAACCGGACTTTTCCATCAACGAAGGCAAGCCCCGGATGCATACAACCCTACCTTGTGTTTTACAAATTAATTTTGCTTTTGCTTTTCTATACTGCATTAAGTGATCAGGAGTTAAGTAAAAGTCTAATTGGTGCATTACCAACATTATTTTTCCGTATCTACCTTGTTACCAGTTTTATGTCATAAATGTCTAGTTATGCTTAGCCATGCTTAGACAGATCAAAGTCAAGTGATTACCTGTCACCTGTAGGTTTTAAATGGATCTTTTGTTACTTATGTTATCATGTGATATGAGCACGTGGAGTAATAAATATAGACCGGGCGGATTCGGTGTGTGAGAGCCACAAGACATGGAGGTCTTATGAGCGGCTTCTTTCCGCCTATGTCTATTAAGGTCCATCTATTGTTGAACTATGTGCGGTGAGACTTTGTAGTACTAACCGCATACTCTGGTAAGCCTTAACTTGGCTATTCTGTTACGAGAATGGCTACTCGCGCACTAGAAGTGGAGAGATGGCAGGAATAGTGTGTACCCATGTGGCCATGGGCTAGAATGGTGGAGTATTATATTCTCGGGTGGCGCAGACCTGTTCTTGTTTTAGAAGATCCGAGAGTAGGTTGATATATGTAAGTGGGGGACCTACATATGTCGTGTGGTCTCGAATCCCCAGCTGGGTTAATAATCGGTTCGAATCATCATTGCTCCTCAGTTATGGAGACTCACTTCTCTGTTCATCATCGTAGTTTAATAACTGAAATTTGAGAAGGTGTTGGATATGAAGTTTCATGATCTCAATACGGATCGTGTCATCTTTGTATATGATTTTATGAAGTTTTAAATATCGAATTAAAGAATTTTGTTAAAGAGCTTTTACGCAAAATAACTTTGATTATTGCTAGAGCTATACCTTGAATCCCTAAGCCTGCATTCCTGAGTTTATCAGTTCTTATTTTGGTTAAGTCTTGTTGAGTACTTTTGTACTCAGGGTTCGTTGACCCTTGTTGCAGGTGAGCCTCATGAGCAGATCTGTTTTGGATCGTGCTGCATGACTATTGTTCGATCTGACGATGAGAAGTAAATGTGTGGCCCTTGGGCAAGGCAGTTCTATTGTGTGTTTTGTATTATGTTATAATGCCACTCCACTACTACGTTTTGTATTAACTATCAAACTTAGTTTGTAAGGTTTGAAACCACTGGTTTGTAAACTAAGTTATTGTAAGACTTCCGTTGTTTTTACTCTGATGTATATATTTGAATAAATGTTGTAATACTGTAATGACTCTATAATGTGATCCTGCTCGGAAATCGTGGATGATTCAGGGTTCTCCAAGGACACCCGACAGACTTCTTAAGTTACTAGGAACATAGGCATAGTTGTTAAAGGTCGTTGGACAGTGACAAGTGCATATAGGTCCTATAATTTAGGAGGTTCTACCGCAATTTCAAATCCAAACTCTTAGCACATATGTAGGGGAGCTAATACTACCAATTTGGGTTGATGAAACTTGTCCATAACCTTTACACATGGTAATATGCTTGGACAAGCAACATGAATCCAAAAAGATTTCATAGAATATCTTTGTAAATAAGTTGTCATCAATTACCAAAAAGGGGGAGATTGAAAGCCCTAGTTTGGTTTTGGATAATTGATAAAACCTATGCACTAACCTTTGTCATGAGTTGTGATATGAGCTAGGTTGGTGCAATCCAAGTATAGAGCATGGTGGCACTCAATTGAAGGTGATGATCACATGAAATAATGAGATGGCCACATGTGATGATGATCAAGTGCTCAACTTGGAAAAGAAGAAAGAGAAAAACAAAACCCTATGGTGATCAAGGCATAGGTATAAATAGGGGTTTTGTTTCGGTAATCAAGACACTATAGAGAGTGTGATCACATTTAGGGTAGACGGTCGTACTATTAAGAGGGGTTCTTAACTAGACAAATTGGTCATCTAGTGCCACTAGGTGTTGGACTTCATGCATTGCATTTAGGCCTAGTGCACATCAGAGAGCAAGCAAAAATATTTATCAAAAATGTTTTGAGAAATGCTAACTTAGCTCTAACATGTTTTGAGAAAACACTTTGAGAGTTAGCAATGCTTGCAAAGAAGTGTTAGACTGCTTGTGGTTTGAATTAAGAATAAAAAATGTGGCTAATGGAGGTGTTTGCCTTGGGTTGGTCACCGCCCTGGGTGCGACAGTGCACCGCCCTGGCCTGTCCGGTGACCGGCTAACCGTGGCCGAGAGCAGGAGCTTCAGGGTGGTCACCGCCCCTACTGGTGTACACCGCCACTAGCATGGTGGTGCACCACCGTAGGGCATCTAGTGCCACTGTCACTTTTTGGTAGAGAGCAGAGGCAACGAAGGGGGGCAGCACTATGGTCACTGCCACGGTGATGACGGTGCACTGCGCTATTTTTCAGAGAGGGCCGGTTTTAGGAACTTGGCTGGAATGGTCACCGCCACCCCTAGGGTGGTGCCACCGCCATGCCATGTCCAGTGACAAACAGCTAGTTTTGTAGCCATTGAGAAGTGACCGTTGGGGCACTGCCACCCCAAGGGCGGTGTGCCACCGCCGTGTCCGGTGCCCCCGCGTAGACAGCTCCAAGGGGTATAACGGCTCTATTTGCTTGTGTGGCTATAAATAGAGGGTGTGGTCGGCCTTGGCCACTCTCTTGGCACCTATTACACTTGTGCACACCCTTTGAAAGTTGAGCAACACACTCCACTCACTTGTTCACTTGATTTCATCATCTTGAGTGAGATTGGAGAGCCTCTAATGCATTGCATTGAGTTGCATCATCTTGTGGCACTAGTTGGGTGATCTAGGCTAGTTGTGAGCTTGTTACTCTTGGTGTTTGCTGATACCTAGATGGCCTAGTGATTGGAGGATCATTGAGCAGAGTTGGTGATTATCTCCGGCCTCGATCGGTTGCTTGTGAGGGGTCTTATGCCTTCCCCGACGGAGCACCAAAAGCAACTTGAGTAAATTGCTCATGTCATTGAGCTACCATACTTGTGGGTAGGTTCTTGCAGTGTCCAATTGTGTGGATGAGGTTCGTGCAACACCTCTTAGCCGTCGAACCACCAAGTGTTGGTCGACATAACGGGAACTAGTGTGTCGACAAGCACGTGAACCTCAGGAGAAAAATCTTATGTCTCTTATGTGATTGGATTTCTCCTAGTGATTGGATTGTCTACATCTTGTGATTGGTTCATTCCTTGACACAGCGGTATAATAACCTTACTCACTCCATTACCTTCCCGCAAACTAGTTGTAGCAGGCTCTTTAGTGTAGCTAGATTTGAGAGCTTGCATTGTAGCTTAAGTTCATCTAGTGGAGCTCTTTAGTGTAGCCATGTTGAGAGCTCTTAGTGAGTACCAACTTAGCCTTGTTGTGTGCCTAGTGATCATAGAAACTAGAATTGTTGGGATAGGTGGCTTGCAACCCTTGTAGAGCTAGAGCAAAATTGCATTACGCCATTTGTTGTACTAATCAATTGCTCTAGTGCCTTGTAGATATTTTAAATAGGCTATTCACCCCCCTCTAGCCATATTAGGACCATTCAACCGGTGAGATCCATGGAGCACGAGCGAGATCCTTTGGAGGTGGCGCGACGGTGTTGTAGGGGTGTCGGTGGTGCTCCCTCACCTGAGCAAGATGGCCTCCCCACCCCCCATGGCACCCTCTCTCACCCAGGCGACCATGCTTCCCCCACCCTGGCGGCCATGGTGCTCCCCATGCTAGGCTCTCTCTCTCCCCCCCTATGTTGCATATGTTTGTTTCAAGTGTTTCATGCGTTTCAAATGTATGTTGCCTTTGGTTCATATGGATGTTGCAAAAGTAGATCCGGGGATGTTGCACAAGTTGCATATATTGCAATTGTTTCAGAGGCATGTTGTAAGCGTATGTTTCTAGTGTTTTAGAGGTATGTTTCATCTGTATTTCCTGGACGCATGTTGCAAGTGTGTTTATTTGGATATTGCATATGTTTCACACATACGTTGCATGTGCTTTATTTGGATGTTTGTGTATGGTTGTAATGGTTTTCAAGTGTTTTTTAGGTGTTTTAGAAGCATGTTTCAAGTGTTTGAACTGCCTTTAGATGTATGTTACAACTATTGTATTTGGATATTTCAAAAGTAGATCAGATGCTACATCTTTCCTCCTCACCTTCTATTGCATCGTCTCTCCTAGCGCCGGCATAGGCCCCGTGTGGAGCGCAAAACGCAGTGTAGCGCATGGGCGTCTAGATAAGAGTTGTTTTGTCTAACACTTCAACGACGAATCTCACTAGTGTGGGTGGCGAACACTTTGGCATTCATGATGTATCACCAGGCGAATTACCATGGCTGAGCCTAGGTCCCATGCATGAAAACACCAGGTAGAGGAAGGAACGGCATGCGACATAGGTGAAGGTGTGGGGGGCGATGGGGGAGAACGAATAAAAAGTCACAACACATGGAGGTGAGTGAAAGGTCCTTGTTTGGTTTTGGTAATTGAGTGACAACTTAGGTGGACTAATTGTGTTTATGTGAGATACACAGGTGATTAGTCCACAGGTACATGTGTATGAGCAACATATGCCATGAAGGTGAAAATGGCTTGGAGATGTTACAAAGCTCACACATGTGATGATGAAGGAGCTTAAATGCACATGAGACATGACATTGAGTCATGTGATCAAGGTGGAGAAGATCAAGACAAGACTTGGCTTGATGGACCAGTTGCAAGCGTGAAGGGCAAGTCGAAGGCTTTGGAGTGATGGACCGCGTGGCGGTGAAGCTTGAGCAAGACTTGGCGCCGATGGACAATGGCAACGGTGAAGAGCAAGTAGAGTCAAGATCGATGAACCAATATGATCATGTGATGATATGAAGTGGATCATATCATTGTTGATCATGTTGGTGCATGTGTTGCATCGACATTGAAGGAGATGGAATGGAATGCGCAAGGCAAAGGTATAACCTAGGGCATTTCATTTCATCGGTCATAGGTGTGTAGAGAAGTTTATGACCGGGTTTAGGATAGATGGCCATACTATCAAGAGGGGCAAACTTGTTTGCATATCGGTCATCTAGTGCCACTCGAGTGATCTAACTTTGCATTGTCGCTAGGATCGAGTGGCGTGGCAAGTTGAGTGGCTAACATCCTTTGGGAAATGATTGTGAAAATGCTAACACACATACACATGGTGGTGTACACTTGATGGTGTTGGCACATTTACAAAGGCGATGGTGTTTGCAGGGATGAGATGGGTTTGGGTCCCTCTCTCCCTCCCGCCGAGCTTGCGAGGCGAGATTCGGCGCTTTCGGGAAAATAGAATGTCTATTTTCTATTGCGCCGAATGCAAATTCTTGGTGGTTAGCTCATTGGAGCAAGGGTGAAGAAGTTAGAAGTGAAAACGAGTTGGTCGCGAAGATGCCAACGTCGGTCAACTGACCGGACGCTGGATCTGAATGCACCAGACGCTGGAAGGCTGCGTCCGGTTAGGCTGACGTACGGTGACGCAGTAGCTGGAGAGTGACCGGACGCTGGCTGCGTCCGATCGCGTTCGACCGGACGCGTCCGGTCATGCTCGGGAGCTTACTGGAAACGACCGGACGCTGAGGGTCCAGCGTCCGGTCAGTTGAGTGCTGCTGCGTCCGGTCAGGTCAAGTGACCATTGGAACCGGGACACGTGGTCGTCTGTGGGCGATCGGACGCTGAGGTCCAGCGTCCGGTCAACACGACCGGAGCGTCCGGTCAGCCCGACCGTTGCCCAGTGAAGGGGTAACGGCTAGTTTAGCCTTTGGGGCTATAAATAGAAGTGGCCTTCGGCCATGGCTGGTGTGGAGCACCTCAAGGGACTTAGTGTCCATGCTTGTGAGTGCTTGGGAGCCCTCCATCACACATATACTTGATAGTGATCATTCGATTGTGTGAGTGAGCGATTCTAGTGCGATTGCATTGTGAGGTTGCATCGAGTGGCACTAGGTGATCGAGTTGCAAGCCGGTGGTGCTTGTTACTCTTGGAGGTTGCCACCTCCTAGACGGCTTGGTGGTGGTCTCCGTGGAAGCCCGCAAGAAGCTTGTGCGGCGCTCCGGAGAAGTGCTTGTGAGGGGCATTGTGCTCGCCCCGCGGGAGCCGCGAAGAGCAACTCTAGTAAAGCGTGTCATTGAGCTACCCTCACTCAAGGGGTAGGTTCTTGCGGTGCCCGACGTGCGGGCTTAGCGGGTGATGCTAATTAGCCGCCGAACCACCAAGTGAGCGGTCGACACAACGGGGACTAGCGTGTTGGCAAACACGTGAACCTCGGGAGAAAAATCATCGTGTCAACCTTGTTCTTCCCGTTGGTTTGCATCCCTATTACACAAGCTTGCAATTACTTTTATACATATTAAGCTTGTGTAGTTGCTCTTGTAATTAGATAGCTTGTGTAGCTTGCTAATTACCTTCTTGCTTGTGTAGCATAGAAGTAGCTCTCTTGCGTGGCTAATTTGGTTTTAGTAACCTTGTTAGTCACATTGCTTAGTTTGTGTAGCTAAGTATTTGCGCTCTCTAATTAGGCATTGGTTGCCTTGTTATTGAGCATTGCTAGTGAGCATCATTAGCTTTGTGCTTTTGCTTACTAGCATGTGTAGGAGCTCCCTTGTTGCTTAAAGTACTAGTGGCATAGGTTTGCGTGACCTTGCTCCTAGAATTGTTTAGGAGAGCTCTAGCTAGCCCGGCACCTTAGTTGCATAATTAGTATCTTTGCAAGGTGCTAGTGAACATATATAGAGGGGTATAGTCTTGGCTAGACCGATTGTTTTAATTCCGCATTTATATCGGTTAGCCGACGCGATTAAGTTTTAGAAAAGACTATTCACCCCCTCCCCTCTAGTCGCCATCTCGACCCTTCAGTGAGGACGGGGTCAGAGCAAGAGAGAGATGCCATGGAAAAAACATGGGAGGTGTCTTGTAACACCCTCGGTGTTACACTATACAATCTTTGCTAAAACACTACATGAGCATCATATTTATGTGTAAATGTATGTAATATAGGGTGTAAAGCAATGTACGTAACTTGAAACGTTCATCAAAAATGTGAAACGAATGTTATATTTCATGTCGTGTTATATCACTTAGGGTTCTAAACTAATTTTTATTGAGCAAGAATACTATAGAACGCATATGCGGGACTTTAATAGGGTTTGTAGTACAAGCTTCATAGGTGATGGTGAAATACTTGCGGTCGAGAACGGAATTCACTAGCTACCGTATCGAATAGCTTAGAAATCGAATTCGGCACGAAACCAATCAAGACTTAGTCAAATTTCTTAAGTCGGAAGACGCTGTGATGAAGCTAAGTTCGGCAATTTTTGTAGGAGGATCGGGTTAAGCAGTGGTATGGTCTTAGGGCTTGTTTTAGTAGCCTAACATGCCATCTCGAGTATAGAATTGGTGGTTTAGCAGTTGGATCATCGAGTTGGATTTTGGGGTGCTTTAAAAAGCGTGCGTGGCATGTTTTGGGCTGAGTCCTTTACGTGGTCGCAATAACCGTGCCTGACAATCAGCGTCACTGTGCTGGCCATTGACGCGCATGCATGCACGCACGCGTGCCACCATGCTGGCTGGGACTATCGCTGGTGCCGCGCTACTGGTCACTACCACCCGCTGCCACGCCCAAGCACGCACTCACGCGCACTTGGGATGCTAGGGCCAGCGGGGTCTAGCTACTCTGCTCCACCACTGCCATCTTCCTTGCTGGGTCAGCCGCATGTGCTCTCACCGCTAGTGTCGCTCGTCGTCGTGCCGTCATTTCACCTTTATGATGTCTAAGCCACACGCGCGGGTCTCGCTACCGCCATCGCGTCTGCCTGGCCGCTCTACCATCTCATGCTTGCCTGTGTGGGTCCATGCATGCTTGGCCGCACTTGGCCTACTACGACCAGCACATGGTCCTGCCCGCACCATCGCCTTGCCACACATGGAGTTGCTTCCCCCGCTGCCGCTACTGTGCACGCCCGCTACGCCGTCATGTGGCCTGGCCACCATCATTTTGTGAGTCAATGCACTACGGTCGCTCATCGTCGTGCCAGCCTCGTACGCGTATGTGGAGCCATCATCCATCACAATGTTGTCTTCTCCCACTTAGTGACTGCGCCATGCCATGCTCCTATCGCAGTCGCCTTGATGGTGCCGCGCCGACCGGCTGAGCCACACCAAGGCCAACCTGCATAGCTTGGCCCAACCGTGTAATTGTGTACGCCTAGAGCATGATTTGGAGCCTAGCTTCGTGCCAAGCCTGCCACTGCTGCTACCGTATGATGTTGGGCTTCAATTTGAGTTTTCCCCCCACCGCCGGCCACCATAAGACCGAGCTGAGTCATCCATCTAATTGGCCTTGCATAGTCCACCTTCGTCCAATTAACCATGCACCCAACTAGCTCTGGTAGTTAGCTCGTGATTGGAGTCAAACCGACGAGCTTCCATCCTCTAGTGAGGTAATGCGGGGCATTTTCCTCATGGTGGTCCACCATGGCCGTCGAGGCGGGTGCTCGGCCAGGGCATTGCTCTGTGCTCCGTTGTCTCAATTGTGTAGTGCTTTCGCCTCTCCTTGACTTGGTTGCCTCACCCATGTAGCAGTTTTGTCGACGGAGTAGTAGGTCGTTGGGGATGTCGTCGTCGCGCTTGCTGTGAACTAGAGCACTCCCGTGCACATGGTCAACCACCTTGCTAAGCCTCACGACCGCATCTAGTCTATCCTACACATCTCTGGTGAGGCCCTCTTGCTCCTAGGGTAGGTGGTTGAACCGGTTGGGGTCTAGGTCGCTGGGACGCGTTCGCTACCGCCGGTGAACTGGGTTTGATGCCGTTCCCATGGCCAGCGCATCTAGGTGTAGTAGCGGTTCAAGTAGGGCTTCTATCTTGTTGCTTGTAGTTTATAGATGGATAAAGGGTACCGGTAGAGGTGTTGGGCTAGGTGATTTCATCGACGCCGGTGTGGCCACGGCCAGACCCCGCCACGACGCATGGCCACATCTACGTGCTACACCATTTTTGGTGTTTGATACCTCGATCGGTTGTGCTTCGCTTGTAGAGTGCTAAGGAGGTGATGGTTGAGGTCGGAGAGGTTCGTGCTCACCAGTGTTTGGCCAGAGATGCCGTGGCCTTATTTAGTTCTAGGTGGGGACCTTGAAAAATGGGAATTCAAGTAAGAGTAGGGTGCTAGATGCAAAGGCCATGACTCAGTTAAATAGTGTTGAGTTAGCTTCGCGAATAGGATAGAGAACGAGGGCTCTTTAGCAAAAGAGCTAGCTTGCGCGCGGGTTCCACCATGGGCCACACTGGTGGCTCACGTTTGTGCGCTGTGTGAGCAAGGGCTGAGCCGTGAGTAGTGGGCCGCGCGGTGAATTTTAGTTTCCTTTTTCCAGTGAATTAACAAATGTTTATTCAATTTAGTTTTGAGCTGATCTTGATAAAATTATAGTAAATTTTGTAGGTGTCCAAAAATAATAAAAAAATTGTTAGGTTCACAAAAATGCTATCTATCTATTGGTATAGTTAGTTCATAGTTAGCTATGATAATGATAGATTCATAAATTCAATTTAGAAAGCTTAGTATTATTTAGCTTAATATTTGTAGGAATTTTTGTGGCAAATCGGTGATAGCTTTAGCCATGAAATTTTTACAGTAGGCTCATTAGATTATTATGTATTCACTGTAATTTTTGTAGCCCTAGAGTAGGTTGATAAATAGAGTAGCTAGTATTCCTTGTTTTATCATATATAGAATAAATCGGTATTAAGAGTAAGAATGCCTTTAGTTGCTAGGGTAGTACATGCCTTGTTTCATACTTGTTAGTGGTAACAATAGGTAGTGTAACACCTTAGTCGGTAGAACTAGCTTAGTAGCTTAATAGATGTATTAGTATTTTAAGAGTTGTTGTTGCTGTATTACTAAGTGTTGCATCATCTTTTCATGCATGTAGATCACAAGTTGGTAGAGTTCGTGCCTGTGGATGAACAGGACTGCGAGGAGATTATTGAGGAGTACGAGGAGGAGGTTCTCGTACAGGAGGGAGCCCCGGAGCCGTTCGTTGCTAACTTTGTTGACCCACCGCCTACCCAAGGCAAGCCCCAATGCATAACCCATATTTTTTAATGATTACTGAATATATATATGATGTGCATTTACGTTATAGGTATTTTATGAAAACTACATGCATAGATATACTTATCTATGAGTCCTACTAGTATAGGTCGAGTAGCTGCTATGCTCAGGGTATCAGTAGCGTGAGTAACCTGCCGTTACTCACAATAGGTGAAAATTATGATCACTCATGATAAAATAGTGGAAAGGAAAATGAAGACCGGGCAGGGATATGGTTTGGGTATTGGTGGGTGTAAGAGGTTATGTCCTACAGCCAACAGGGCATAGCTAGGTTATACTTTTTCCCTGTCTATGTCGGTTAAGGATCGGTGGTTGCATTGGTCTCTAGGCAAGTCACAGATTTATTATCCCGAGCACTTACTTGGGTATGGGCGTAGAGAAGACTTGTTGCTCTCTTGTCATAGGTTCTGGCACTTTTTGGACCGACTGATTGGAGGCGGGGATGGTGGAGGTCCTTGCACCGCACTAAGTCTGGGACTTAGGAGCGGGGGCTTAGAGTCCAAGTTTGGACAAGGACATGGACCCCATGACAGGAGGGTGATGGGTTGGTCCTGCTTGTGCCTGGGGTACAAGCGGGGCATGTGTTTTTTGGGTACACAACTAGGAGCATTGATTCGTGAATCGCCGAGCAATCTGGTATGGCTTGTCTACGGTCCAGCACCGTAGTAAGAACTGAAAGATGAAAAGTGGTGAAATAGAACTGATTGCTCAACCCTTGCTTGAAAGTAGAACAGGTGCTTACATAGAATGGCTAGATAAAGAATTAATCATGACTGCTAATAATAACATAAATAAGGCTTCACTATTAGCATTGCTTTCTACAAAAAGAAACACAGCAAACCATAAAGGTTATCATATCCCTTGAAGTCGGAAAATTATTCCTACTAGTCGGATAAGTCTTACGAGTATATTGTGTACTCAGGGTTTATTTACCCTAGTTGTAGGTTCAACTTGAGGAGTACCCATTGTGTGAAGGATTCTTCTGCTGGGCACAGATGGATCCTTGTTTATTATCGATAGATGTTTATTATCATTCCGCTGTTTAATATTCCACACTCTGAATTTGGCAATGTAATAATGAATTTCTAAGAACTCTACATGTATGAAATGGATTAAGTATTGTAACTCGTTCTCATTATTGAATCCTTGGGGGGAAAATGTGGACTATTCGGGCTCTCCCTTAGGGTGTGCCCGACGGAACCCGCCCGCTGTAGCTTGCTTTCGGGGTACTTAGTGTTTGGTGGAAGACGAGCGCCTCCGTAAGTGCGTTATTTCGAACGGTTCTGACATATGTCTTTTCATCAGCTTATATAGTTTCATGTTGAATATAAGTGCTTCCAATAAAGGCCTACAAGAAGTTGGGTGTTTGGGAAGGGTGTTTTACTTACAAAAACAAGAGCTAATAGGTAGTAGTACACTAGTGCAAAACTGGGTCTTTTATGTTCCATGGACCCATGTTAGATCCATGTATAATAGTATTGCATGTAGTGTTTCTTATTAAACTCTAGTTTCTATAGTAGTGAAATAGGATATTTAGAATTGAGTCCGTCTAGATAATAATTGAGTGTTTGGAGAGCATCCGTCACTCAATTTTTTGTTCCCTAGTTCTAAAGTGGAGGGCCTAGATCGAGTCTCCATCTTATATATTCTTCTCCTTTCGTCTTCCTCTACCCGTAGTCCCGCACAGCGCCACTCACCTTCGTCTTCTTGCCCAGCTCTAGCGGCTTCCTACTCTCCCGCTGTCACATCCACCGTCCTCCACCATTGCCTGACCCTAAAATCCATCAAATATGTGCCTCGTCCCCATCGTCTTTGTCATCTCTGGCCAAGCTCCACCGCATCCCGCTTGGCTGGCGCCCTGCCGCCTCTGACTGTCGCCACACTAACCTAGTGGATGTCACGGGGCTATCTCTGCCACGCCCCTGCCCTTGTCCTGCCCAATCGCCTTTCCACACTGCTCGCCCGGCAGCGCATTATTGCCCCGTGCCCGCCACCATCGCCAGAGTGACCTTCTCCACCAGCAATCCCTCTAAGACCATCTGATTCGAGTAAGCACCCAAACCTCCAAATCCTAACCTTGCTAGAGTTGGAGAAGAAAACCATGTGGCATCGTTGGATTGGGTAAATAAAATCGAATGAGAGGAAGCAATGGATGAACTATTCGAGTTTAGCTTATTTTAAGAATTATAAACTAATAATATCTATTTATGAAATTGCAACTTACTTTCCATTTCACAAACAAAAAGTTACCTTCAATGTTCGATTTAGAAGATGAAAATTGTCTAGATAATTATCGAGTTTTACGGCATGTTCGCTCGTTGGTTTCTGAGCTGATAAGACCGGCTGGTGCTGGTTTATTGTGAGAGAAAAACATTGTTGATTGGCTAATAAGCCCTGGCTGAAACCAACAAGCGAACAGACTGTTAGACTGGGCCAACATCGGGCTCTTTCTAGCCCTTGTAGAGATTGGATCCGGCCCAAAATTGTAACCAATTGACCGAACACCCAAGTACTATCAATACGAGCAACTTGTCTCCCTTAATAATAGTTTCTTTGTCCCGGAAAGGTGATGACGTCTGGATCTAGACATGAACATGTGCAAGATAACATTTTGCAAGCATGCGACACAGCAGAAGAGCAGAAAAGAAAAAACCTAAACAATTGGAGAGGAGGCACCCATCGGTCTCTTTTCAGGTTGAGGTTTCACATGTGTCGCCGTCCACTAACTTTTTATATTTTCTGCAAGCACAAAGATCTGATTAATTAATTATTATGTCAGCCCAATTGCCAATTTGGCCGCACCAAACAGACAGGAGAGGGATGAGTGAGAGTGAGAGGAGTGAGAAGCGCAAGTACAAAAAGGCAAAAGGGCGATGAAATTTCCATGCTCCAATGATTGTGCGGTCACCAACAACTCCGGATTTCATTCTACTCCAATCAAGCGAGATTAAGAAACGATTTTATAAAAGGTGGGTTGCTATCTGTCTCTGAGACGATGATGGCTCTACTGACTAACCAGATACAGTATTTATTAAGTCAGGTGTAATTTTCCATCGACGGTGTCAGAAAAGGACATTGCTCTGCACTAACAAATATCATTACGGCAATAATGTAACGCGAGCTTTGCAGCTTCAGCAGCCACCAGAGCTGCTAACACAATTCAAGAGAGAGAGAGAGAGAGAGAGCAGGGCTGAAGAAGCTGAGAGAGGAATCGCTGCCAGTGGAAAGCTGCAGAAGCAAGAACCAGCAAGAAAGGGGAGAGAGAAAGCCGAAGGACTTTTCCTCGGATTGGATCCTTCGCTTTTGGGGGAAGGAGAAGGCCCCTCTCTGTCCTCTCTCAGTCCTTGCGGAGGGCGGCGACAGCAGCAGCAGGAGGAGGAGGAGGAAGAGATGTTCCCGCCTGGCCTGATCCACCACCGCCCTGACGCCTCAGCTCCCGGCGATGGGGCGCCGCGCTCCGGCCCCGGCGGGCCGAGCCTTGTACTGACGGCGGACCCCAAGCCCAGGCTGCGGTGGACGGCCGACCTCCACGAGCGTTTCGTCGACGCCGTGGCCCAGCTCGGCGGACCCGAGAGTGAGCTACTCCCCTCCCTTCCTCTCTAATCTCGCTCCTTTGGCGGTCCTGGTTTTGGCATTGGAGTGAAGAGCAATGCGTGGTTTTTGCATCCATTGGTTGTCCTCCTTGGTCTTCAATAGGCGAGATTTCGTGGCGCGCGCGAGGTTCGGGAGCGGGGAATGCACAGGATTGGGGATGCTTGCGCTGAAATTATTGGAAAGTTCTGATCATTAGTGTAGAAATCCTGGAATTTAGGTTCGAGCTAAGCGCAAGTCGTTTGGACAAGTGCACTGTGCATTTGCGGTCAGATCTAGCGTGCCCGAGGCAAGATGGTATTGCGGGCGTGCATGAATGAAATTTACCTGCTTTCTTGCTGTGGACCATGTTGACATATATGGCATGGATTTCTGCTGCATGTAGAAAAGATGGGTCCTTTTGTTGATCACGTTCGGTCTTTGTATTATGATGGCCTGTATTGATGAAGTTTGATTGTTGAGGACAATGCTATGAGGTTGGTTAGTGTGGATTTTTTTAACGTAATGCTGGTCGCTGGAAGTTGATCCGTTGGGCCTAGCAAAAAGTTGGTAATGTTTTCTCTGAGGTACTTATTAGCATACGCAAGCTTGGCTCTTGCATATTTGTAGCTCTATACGTTTTTTTCTTGTTCAAATTTCAGGCTCCAAGCATTTTTATTTTTGTTGATTTGTTTCTGGCATCATTGGCCAGTAAATCTAGCTATAGATGGTAAACATTCAAAGCTAAGGTAGCATATGTTTCTTTGTATGATTTTGTAGTTCCACCATGATTTTTTATGTGAACTCAGGCAGAGTAGTCACCACTGTCACCAAATCCATTTGGATATCGCATTGTCACTCTAATTAGTAGTATGCCATTAGTTACTTGTTATCACTAAACTAGGAGAGTACTATTTTAAATTCTAGTTCCATTTGTTTTGATATTATTTTTAATGAATAAATAATTATGCAGAAGCAACACCCAAAACTATCTTGAGGACAATGGGTGTTAAGGGTCTTACTCTTTTCCACTTAAAGAGCCATCTTCAGGTACTTTGGCGTGTGCTTGCATGTTCCTCAAAACTCTTAAAAAAATTGGTTCTAAAAGTTTCCCATGTGACCAGAAATACAGATTAGGGAAACAATCCGGTAAAGAGGGGTCAGAGCAATCAAAAGATGGTAAGTAAGTTATATTAATCAATGTACTGATCTTTTTATTTTCTTCAATTAATATTCAATTCTTTGTGTCAAAGTTCAATTAATATTCAATTCTTTGTATGCATGTTTATTATTATTCTGATTAATTAATGGTCTTTCTATGTTAGCTTCATCATTTTTTTCATAATTATGAATTGATATATCATTTGTGTGAGTACATATTGTATGTAGTCTTTTTATGGCAGATGAAAACCGATGGTAAGTGTTCGAGAAAAAAACCCGACAGTAATAAGTTTGTAAAGGAAAATGGTATTTTTTCCTACTTATAAAATAGGCATCTATTATGAATCAACAGCCTCTGAACTTAAGATGCAGAATGAGTCTAATGAGGAAGACTACAAGAGGGTAAGAGTAGTTTGTTCTTATGGTTAATGGGGATACCAGGGCAGAATGGAACTGCTGAAATTGCTGCAGGGGCGGATTTAGGCCTAGGGCCACTGGGGCTGTGGCCCTAGGCTTAGCCCAAAAAGTTCAGGTATGACTTTAAAAATCCTGTGGCCTAATCCCGCACTGCTATGGGCCGGCCCTAGTCATCCACCCATGGCAGGCCTAGGCAGCCACAAACCTCCTTGGCCCCCCTCCTGATCCATCAAATCCATTGGATGTAGTGCCGCCTGTGTGTCTATCGCCTCTCCCATCGCATCTCCAGCTCCCTGCCTCTGCCCCTCATTCCAGACCGCCAAACCCTAGCTTGGTAGCTCCTACAATCCCCCAAACACGACTCCATAGTCCAGTTGCATGCGGCCAAATTGATTCATGGCCGACGACAGGCCCGTGTGGCCGGTGTTGGGGCGCTGCTTGTATGCAGGCAGACGGGTCAGAGGAGCACGAGGCCAGTGGTTATGCGTGCATTATCAGTATGAAGGCACTGAAAGTAGCAGTACTGGCCAACAATGGTCGCCACATAGATGCTTGCAAATTGCAATGAACATAGGTTCTCTATATTTCCAATTGCAGTTTTTTTGCAAGTATAGAAATTGAATTCTCATGTCTCGTTTAAAAAAAGTTGCCTCAATTACTACAAACTAGTGCAAGTTGACTTGTTTCATTCTTGAATCATGATTGTAACTTTTTCATTAATTTTTTAAAAAAATCACGGATTACCTCAAACTAGAACATGACCTGGTATGAATGGTCTAGGAGCTTAGATGGTGGTGTAGACATGGCGATTCACCAGCTCCGCCGCTGAATTGCTGCATCATGGGAGTTAGAAGAGAGAGGTGTTCAGGTGGTCCTTCCCTAGTAAAATGTCATGATCTCATGGCACGGACATTGTTAGTTGACAAGGATGTATTGATACTATATTTTGTAAACCGATTTAGTTATATGCGTTCAAAATGCCCTATCAAACAAAAACTGAACTTGCCTCATATACACCTCCCAGGAGGTTACACACATGTGCTACTAATAATGATACAATGTTGATGCATATTGTCATTCTTTGCCAAGGCCTCGAAGATTTTGTTCTCATTTGTGATTTCAAATCATTTTCCCCAGTGCAAATCAAGTTTAAGGCGTGGATTTAGCACTTGACGGCTTGACCTCAGTTAAGTGAATGCAGGTGCCAGGCATCACCGTTTTCGTGCGATAGAGTAACAAACCATGCAGCGCTTGCATGTGTAGCTGGAGGGGCTGATGATGTGCTAGCAAACCTTGAGACCCAAGGGGTAGTACAGGGCTACAGGCATAGTAAAACTGACTACAGATGTAGCAGATTTTAGTTAGATCTGGATTATTTGTGACTCATGAATATGATAAATTTAGCCCTTTCATAATCCATCCACTTCGAATAATGTTCGCCCTTCTGTGTTTTAATATTCGAATTTTTTTTAAGGAGCACCTGACCACCTTTCACTAGAAGAATCTGTATAGGAAGAAGCATGTTACCGTTAGTCAGTGAATATTTTTTCTTTCTCAAATATGCAGAACTGCATACCATTGCATTAAGAAGAAGAATTTAAATATTTACAATAACCCCAGACACCAAACAAACTTCAGGTTGCATACTCCGCAGAGACAAAAGATAAACCTGACTAAAGCTAGCTAAATGACCTTAAATGGCAGCAACCTCAAGTTGCACCGAACCCCAGCTCCTGCTAAACACAAAAGGTGTCCTTCCTCAGTTATCTGTCTGAGGATTGACTGCATGTCTGCATGCTTATTTGCTCACAAATTTTCACATGTATTGTAGCAGAAAACTGTGGATTACTATTATGGATTTGAATGTTTTGAGATCTTCCATGTGGGCACATCCCTTCTAATTTAAGAGGCCTTGGCTATAAATTGGGGGGGAAAAGGAGAGCAGCTCATGTTAACTCTTTATAAATTCAGTCTACAGTCATGCTTCTGATAGGATCACCACACTGCCGACATGCATAATCGTATCCAGATGGAGATGGAGGCCTCCAATTGCATCCGCATATATGCAATAATGATTTTAAAAAAAGGAACAAATTTAAAACCATATGTTTGTTTTTTTGGCACTACAGTGTTTGTTTATATTATTACTAAATTAAACGGTGTTGTCTTTTTTCTTGAAAACGCAGGAGAGCTGCACTTCATTATATTAAGAAGAAAATGGGACAAGAATCCAGTTACAACACACACCACAAACACCACCCTTAATTAAACGGTGTTGTCATTGCGTACCACCTTTCCTCTGCAGTTATCGTGTCTTTGCCAGATCTTTAGCATGGCCTGTCTTTAGGGATTTTTCTTTTTAAAAGAGCAGTATTAATCTCATAAGGTCTAATTGTATGATACTGCATGGTTTAGTACTATCAATCATCAGTAACGAAATAAAATAGAGGAATATCTAGTGAAAACCCGTGTATGTATGTGACTTGTATATAACTTCTTACCATATGGCATATGCTCAAAGCTCAAGTTATCCATTTTTCTTAGTCTAAAGTTTGAAAGCAGTGAAAGAGTTCTTTTGGTTCTTGTACTAATTTCTGACCTCTGTTTTGCACTTACCTTTCCCCAAACTGCAGCATCCTATCTTCTAGATGCTCAAAGTGGAATGAGTGTGTCCCCTAGAGTTCCTGCCCAGGAGATGAAAGAGTATGGTTCATCAAATATTCCTTGTCCAGCATATTAGTTTATTCTTCTTCGTTTTCGGCAGATTGAATACTCTTAGACTATTTACTGTGGTTATGCTATTCGAAAGAGTTAATGTCAAGATTACTTGCTGCAGAAGCCAAGAAGTTAAAGAAGCACTGAGAGCGCAGATGGAAGTGCAACGAAGACTGCATGAACAAGTGGAGGTAATTCTGATTATTTGTTCTATTATGCTCTTAAATTAGTTTCCTGGATTGTGGAAAGCAAGAAAATGCCAACTCTTGTATTTTCTGCAATAGTTTTGCTTTTGACACACTCATTGAGTTGAGAAGTGAAGCTTGGACTAGAATTTGTTAATATATCCTTTATATGTGAATGATGCAGAATCCTTAGGTTTCACTTATCCATATATTCACTTAACTAGTGAACTGCATTTGGATTCTAGTTGAAAGGACAGTCTCATTAATGGAATATGAGTCAATTCTTCCGAAGGAATTATGAATCCACCAGCAAAATTTTCCATAATCTGTGTGTTCTTGCTTGAAAGTAGTATTATTAAAGGGTGCTTTCAGGTTTGCAAAAAGTGCGATGATTAAATGTTTTCTTAATAAAAGTAAAAACAAAATCTCAGGAAACAAATGATTAGTTTAGGGGCTGAGCTTAACTGAAACATTGTGGACAACAGGACCTTCAGGATATCTGCTCTCTAATGGAGCATATCTGAACCCGATGCGGGATGCATCTATTTGTAACAGTCACGACAGTTTGTGCTTGTGAAGAAATTTGCAGTGTCAACTTGAACAGCTGCATACAAGGCCTGCTCATTACAATCCTTGGCTGCTTTTACTATTACCAGGTCCAAAAGCGTGTGCAGATCAGAATGGAAGCGCTTCAGAAGTACATCGACAGTATCCTAGCGAGTGCATGCAAGATGGTCACTGAACAGTTCGCTTCAAGTGGCTTCAGTATCTCCGACCCTGATCTCCCGGAGATATCCCCTGGAGGGATCATGTGTGGCCCCACGGACACATTGAGCTCCTCAGTGTTCAACCAGCTTTCTGTTAGTTCCATCGACTCGCACAGTCCAGGAGGCAAACCTTCTCCATCAGGCATGGAAGGTCCGCCATTGCTCCTCCAGAAGTCGCCTGAGCTCAAGCGGAGGTCCTCTTGAACTGTGACAGCAAATTCTGAGGGTGGTAATGGCTGTCTTTGGTAGTGATGTCCAATATGGTGGTGACAAGGAAATGGTGGTCCAGTCTTGTGGTAGCTGACTTTCTCCAGGTAGCAGGATGTGCTGTGTTTGTCATGGGGTTATGATTCCAGCATCCTTAGCGCACTTGAAATATTGACTCGTGTCCTACTGTCGTTTGTGTTAATCCATGTATGCACAATGATTCATGTTGGGACATGTTAACAGCTGATGTTTAAAGCTTCGTATTTGTCTCAGTTGTCCATGCAGGCTTCCCAACACTTCCTGCAATTTAACTTATTTAGCTCTGAAAGATTCATACTGAGTCTGTAATCCACAAATTGCTAGTTGCAACATAGAAAACTGCTTGCGCATCCTTTCTTTCTTAACGAACTTAGTTATTGAAACTTTGAACTGTATTTTCTTTTCTTCTTTTGAAAGATCGAACTACTTATTCAGCACAAGATACAGGTTCTCCGCATTAAGCTTAAAATAATGAAATTTCGAATTTTTCCATGTTGAATATTTTCAGAGAAACTGTCACAATAGCTTTCAGAGTAACCTTGAGAATGCTTATGCCAGATCACTGGTACATAACAGCGACGTATGAAACAGAACTCCAGCAGCTAGTTTTCATGCCTCTAATAATTTGAAGTTGTTAGTGAAGTCTTCAACTCTGCATTTGCACAATTTTCCTAAGTTGTCGAAAATCCCTGGCCCACTGTCGGATAAATTTTCATCCAAAATTTTGATGATTGATTAATCAACATTCAATTTGCTCCAAATTTCATTTCCCAGCATAAATTTGCAGGATCATACCACACCACCATTGAACTAAAAAACGGTAGGATCAGTTCGTTTTCGTTCACAAGTAGTACAGTACATGTCACTTTTGTGGGATGTCACTGTTAGTCGTTGAATTCTCACTCTTGGTAGTAGCAGAATTCTTACTCTCATCGAGAGAGGATGACACTAGGAGTTGGAATAATTTTCTGGTTTATTTCTCAATGTCATACCAACCCGAGGGGTTGGGGATACATATTTATAGGCTGCTAGCCAGCCAAGCATATGCCAAGATGCTAGTCTAAGATGTTGTCCTAGATGCTAAGATGTTGTCCTCTAGATGCTAGTCTAAGATGTTGTCCTCTAGTCTAAGATGTTGTCCTATGCTGTCCTAAAAACACAAAGACCATAACAGCCCCATAAAGACCACAGCAGCCAGACTTATCCATCATTCTCTCCCTAAGTCTTGTGGGTCGTCTTGTGGGAAAGTTGAACCATCCCGGTCTTGGAGCAGAGCTCAAGGAACTTGATCCTCCCAAGGGGCTTGGTGAGCAGGTCCGCAAGCTGGTCCTTTGTGTTGATGTAGCTCGCCTTGATGCTCCCTTCCTCAAGACAGCCTCGGATGAAGTGGTACCTCACCCGGATGTGCTTGCTGCGTTCATGGAAGACGGGGTTCTTTGCCAGGGCTAGAGCGGACTTGCTGTCCACCCTAAGCTCCACCGCTCTAGTGTCTCTGCCGAGGAGATCACCAAGCAGTCGAGCGAGCCAGAGCGCCTAAGTCGAAGCGGTGGAGGCCGCTATGTACTCGGCCTCGCAGCTGGACAGGGCCACCACCTGCTGCTTGACCGACCGCCAGCTAACGAGGCACTTGCCGAGGAAGAAGAGGATCCCGCTCGTGCTCTTGCTGGTGTCGATGTCGCTGGCGTGGTCGCTGTCACTGTACCCGACGAAGTGTGCCGCCCCAGAGCACCTAGGGTAGTAGAGGCTGTGGTCGAGAGTCCCCGCAACGTAGCGGATGATCCTCTTCACAGCCTGCTGGTGCTCTGTTGTCGGTCGCTGCATGAACCGACTAACGTAGCCGACGGAGAATGCCAGGTCCGACCGTGTGTGGGCAAGGTAGCGAAGGCTCCCCATAAGACGCTGGTACTGCGTAGCGTCCACCTCCTCCGTCGTGCTGTCGCGGCTCAACTTCAGCCTCTCCTCCATCGGAGTGAGGGCTGGGTTGCAGTCAGTGAGCCCAGCTAGCTCAACGACGCGCTTGGCGTAGGTGGTCTGTCGAAGCATGATCCCAGAGTCATCCTAGTGCACCTCGATTCCCGGGTAGAATGAGAGAGGCCCCAGGTCACTCATCTGGAAGGTGGCCTTCATCTCTTCCTTGAATGCCGCCACCTCCGCATCCTTAGTGCCGGTGATCACCAAGTCATCGACGTAGACACCCATCAGCAGAGCATTACCTCCACTGCCCCGTCGGTAGATGGATGCCTCGTGCGGGCTTTACTCGAAGCCCATCCCCTTTAGCGTGGAATCCAACTTGGCATTCCACGCCCTCGGTGCCTGCCGCAAGCCATAGAGGGCCTTGCGTAGACGGAGCACCTTGCCCTCCTTGTCGGGGATCGCAAATCCCGGCGGCTGGTGCACGTAGACCTCCTCCTTCAAGTCGCCGTTAAGGAACGCCGACTTGACGTCCATGTGATGAACACGCCAGCCCTCCTAGGCAGCTAGTGCAAGAAGGAGTCGCACGGACTCCATCCATGCCATGGGAGCAAAGGCGTCGTCGAAGTCGACCCTCTCCTGCTGCACGAAACCTTGTGCCACCAAGCGAGCCTTGTGCTTGACGAAGGCACCGGCTTCATCCCTCTTCAGCTTGTACACCCACTTAAGGGTGATCGCGCGGTGACCACGAGAAAGGTCAGCAAGCTCCTAGGTGAGGTTCTTCTCAACCGCATCCATCTCCAACTGCATCGCGGCGCGCCATGCCGTGTGTCTCTCGGCCTCTGCGAACGATCGAGGCTCGCCGTCGTCACATGCAAGGTGCAACTATGCCTCTAGGTCCTCCAGGTCATGAGGCACCAGTCCCGGCACCAACTGGTCACTGAGAAGGTTCTCCATCGTATGGTACCACAATAGCTCGCCGTCGTGGTACGCATTGATGCGCTCCTCGTCGTGAGAGAGCGGAGTAGCGAGCTCAACCGGGCTATGCTCGACACGAGCTGGTGTTGGAGTAGACGTGCCTGGAGAGGTGCCTGTCGGTGCTGGAGCGCGTGGCGTTGCCGGCTATGGTGAAGCCGACGAAGAACTCATCGCAGTCGAGGTCTTGGCTGGAGAGCATGGTGCTCTCGGAGTAGCAGGCGCCGGGGTCGGTGGAGGCTCGGGGACTAGGGTAGACGCGCTCGCTGAAGAAGAGCCGCCTACTCCCCCAGCTCCCTCAAAGTGGACGTACTCGACAGTGAAGTCGTCGTACGTCGAAGCCAAGCCGTCGTCCACCACCTTGTCCCACGCCCATCCTCGTCCTTCGTCGAACACAACGTCGTGCACCATGCACACACGCTGTGTCTTCAGGTCGAGGATGCGGTAGGCCTTCGAGCCCTCCGCGTAGCCGATGAACACTTCCGGAGTACTCCTATCGTCGAACTTGCTGATGTGGCCAAGCTCCTTGGCGAACGCGAGGCAGCCGAAGACCCACAAGTGAGAGACCGCCGGCTTACGCCCATGCCAAGCCTCGTACGGCGTCCTGCCGTCGAGCGCCTTGGTAGGCGAGCGGTTGAGGATGTAGACGGCCGTCACCGCCGCCTCTCCCCAAAAGACAGCCGGCATTCCCCTTTGCTTGAGGAGGGCTCGAGCCATCCCCACAACCGTCTAGTTGTGCCGCTCGACGACGCCGTTCTGCTGCAGGCTGTACGGCACGGAGTAGTGGCGCTGAATGCCCTCGTCAGCGCAGTACGACGTGAATTTAGCCATCGTGAATTCGCCGCTGTTGTCGGTGCGCAGCACGTGCAGCTTACGGCCATACTCCGCCTCCGCAGCAGCCTACGCGAGCCTGATGGCGTCCGCAGCCTCTCCCTTGCTGCCGAGGACCATCACCCACATGTAGCGGGAGAGGTCGTCGACGAGCAGTAGGAAGTAGCGTCGTCCTCCCGGTGTGGCCGATGTCACTGGGCCACACAAGTCCCCGTGCACAAGCTCGAGCCTCTCCTTGGCTCGAAAGCTAGCCCGCTGTGGAAAGGGGAGACGCCTCTACTTCGTCAATACGCAGACATCGCAGAGCTGCTCCACATAGTCAAGGCACGGTAGGCCTCGCACCATTTCCATGGCACTGAGCCGCTTTAGGGCCTCAAAGTGAAGGTGCCCGAAACGCTCGTGCCATTGCCACGCCTCGTCGTCCTGACGAGCAGCGAGACAGAGGGGTTGTGCCACCTGCACGTTAAGGATGTAGAGTCAATTTGCGCTTCTGGATACCTTGGCAAGAAGGCGACGACGACGATCCCAAATCCTCATGACTCCGTCCTCAACCACCACGCGCGAATCGTTCTCATCCAGCTGTCCCAAGCTAATGATGGAGTTCCTCAACGCGGGGATGTAGTAGACTCCGGTGAGCAGCCTGTGCTCACTAGACACGGTGGTGAAGATGACAGAGCCGACGCCCTTGATCTCCACGCTAGAGGCATCCCCAAACTTGACGAAGCCTCGGACGCTAGAGTCAAGCTCAGTGAAGAACTCCCGTCGACCGGTCATGTGATGGGTGGCGCCGGTGTCGAGGCACCACCCGTCAGTCTTGTCGTTGCCGGAGCTGTCGTCGAGGAGGGTGTGTGTTTTGGCTCATCGAGGTGGAGGAGAGCCGCTGCGGCCGGTGCCGCTGGAGGTAGCTCAATGCTTGCATGTGCCATGAACAGAGCCGGCTCCTCCTTCTCTGCCTGTGTGACGTGGGCCTGGCCGTGTCGTGGCTGTCGGCAGTCCTTAGCCCAATGGCCGAGCTGGCCGCAGTTGCGGCAGGCGTCGTCTTGTGCCGGTGGCGCTGCCCTGGGCGCCTCCACAGGCATCACCCTCGGCACGTCCTCGTGCCCTGGCCTAGGCGTCTCTGCGCGCCTTGCATGGCTTGCCACGCTTGCGGCCACCTGTCGTGGAAGAAGGCTCCCCCTTCTTCCGATCACCTTGGCTAGCAAGCCACTGCTCCCGAGTGAGAAGGAGCTTTCCGCCAGTGGTGATGGGCCCTGAAAGAGACTGTGGCTCATCGCTATCGACGACCTTGAGGCGACATATCGCCTCCTCGATCGACATCGTGGAGAGATCCAGCAGGGACTCGATCGAGCGAACCATCTGCTTGTACTTCTCGGGGACGCAGCGAAAGAGCTTTTCGACAGCTCTCTCCTCGCTGTAGGTGTCATCGTCGAACTGCACCATCTTCTGCAACAGAGTGTTGAGACGGAGAGCAAAGTCATCAACGTCCTCACCTGGCTTGAAGGCCAGGTTCTCCCACTCCTTGCGAAGTGCCTGCAGTGTGGATTTGCGGACGCGGTCGCTGCCGATGCGTGCCGCAGCGATGGCGTCCCAAGCCTCCTTGGCAGTCTGCTTGTTGGTAAGCAAGAACTGCATCTCGGGCGGGACTACAACGATGAGTGCATCCAGCGCCCGTCGATCTAGGTCGTAGTCGACGTCGCTGTATAGGACTGCCTCCCACATGTGCCGCACCTGGAGCTTTACCCTCATCACTACAGCCCACTCGACGTAGTTGGTTTTGGTGAGGGTAGGCCACCCACCGCCGGGACCGATGTCCCTGACAACAGCCTGGAGCCCGTGGTAACCACGGTACCGATCCGGGGAGGGAGAGCCACGCTGCCTGTGAAGGCCGCGCTCTCCATTGACCCGTCGGTACCGATTCAGGGAGATAGAGCCACGCTGTCTGTAAAGGCCGCGCTCTCCATCGACCCGTCCGCCACAGTTGCCGTGCGTGCCTCCTCTAGGAGCGCCGCCGCCGTGCGCGCCTCCTCTAGGAGCGTCAGCGTGTCCGTGCCTGTCTGGGCTACCGCCACGCTCGTGGCGTGCGCGGCTGCCCACTGCGCCGCCCGCGCTCGCGCTGTCTCCCTCTCTAGCAGCTCGAGGTCCGCGTCGGCGGTGTCGTCAACAGAAATAGAGCTGCCGATGCTGCCGCGCAGAGCCTCGACCTCCGCTGCCACCGCACGCGCTGCTTTTCGCCGTCGCCGCTGCTTCCGCCTCTGCTCTGGCTGCTGCCAGCTCCGCCGCTGTCAGCCTCGACGCCCTTGCCGCCGCCGCAGTGGTCTCTGCTGCCGCTCGCTCGCGTTCCTCTGTTGTGGCAAGTTCGACCTCCTGCCGACGACACGTGCTCGAGGCGACCGAGCGCTGAGACTGCCCTGCGGACATGACGCACTACCAGGGGGCTGCTGCGTGGGGAGAGGGCTGCTTCAGACGAGCTGGCTGGGGCTGTTGTGTGGCTGGGAGAGGAGATGAGCAGGTGATGCTTAGGCTATAGGATAATACGGCTCCGATACCAGTTGTTAGTCGCTGAATTCTTACTCTTGGTAGTAGCAGAATTCTTACTCTCATCGAGAGAGGATGACACTAGGAGTTGGGATAATTTTCTGGTTTATTTCTCAATGCCATACCAACCCGAGGGGTTGGGGATACATATTTATAGGCTGCTAGCCAGCCAAGCATTTGTCAAGATGCTAGTCTAAGATGTTGTCCTAGATGCTAAGATACTGTCCTCTAGATGCTAGTCTAAGATGCTGTCCTAGATGCTGTCCTCTAGTCTAAGATGTTGTCCTATGTTGTCCTAAAAACACAAAGACCACAACAGCCCCACAAAGACCACAACAGCCAGACTTATCTATCAGTCACTGTCGTAATCTTAACATTAACCCCAATTTGCCATGGCCAATTAACCATCTCCGACACACAAGGGTTCCAAGGGGAAAAGAACATGGCTCACATCAGTGACTTGTCCAAAGGACTGAAAACGAATATTTGCAGCATCGTCCTGAAGATGCCCCCGATACAAGAATCCAAAACCAGAGCAAAATGCAAAGTTCGCTGATCGGTTTCTAGGCTAATAAACTTGGCTGATGCTGGTTTATTACAAGAGGAAAACACTATTGGCTACCTGAAACCAATAAATAAACAAGCTGAATAAGCCTGGGGTTAGTGTCGACAACGATCGGCTCGGTTCCAACTATAGTACACTGTATTAAGAATAATTTACTATCTCAAGATGAAATCAAGGCCTGGCACTGACAGCAGATGTGATAGTTTCCAACAAGGATGGTAATTCTGAGAAAAAGGCCTGTGCTGTGTGCTTAGACGCACATGTAATGATGTAACAAACTGAGCTGCAGACACAGCCTTGCCTTGTAGTACTAGCAAGTTTAGCAACAGGCTTGGACCGTTACGCATTTGGGCAAATAAGCATTCGCCAGCTGGACATGTCACACACAGCTAGCTTTGTTAGTCCTACGTGGCGTGCAGGCCGAGCGGCGGTGTCCACACCGAAACTGAGAGCTGTACTTCTCGTCGCCTGGGCATTACGCTGCAGCTGATGCCATATGGTTTGGTTAATGACGTCTAGGTTCATGGAGGCCTCTACTAATAACAAGAGTCCAGGTTCGTAGACGGCTAATGATTTTGCTTTGTGGGAGTCGATAGCTGTAATGTACTACTAGTACTAGTGTTTCTTTACATTATCAATCATTTGCATTGTATACATCATATATTTGTTGTATTAGGCTACTAGCATACAAGCGTGTCCAGAATTTATAAATCTTGACCACATTCGCTTCGCTGAAAAACAAGTCGAAACACTGTTCCGACTGATTTGTTGTGAAAAAAAACTATTCCAGCTGAAAAAATAAGTTAAAAAAGACGGATTATAAGATAAGCGAACATGACCTTTGTATTACTATATTTTCATTGGTTCCTCCTATCATGTTCAAAGTAGACAACTAGTAGGATGTATCTGGATGACTACCAAGCATGGTCAAATCTCTTACCAAATTTTGCTAAAAGTGAGGTGGACAAATTGTTGGATACACCTAACACCTTAGACAAACTTTGGCCAAGTTTTGTGTCATAGTGCGGCGAACAAATTCGTTGCCATATCTTAGGGAAAATTTGGCAAGGTTTTGAGTCTATAACATATGATTTTGCAGTCTGAAAATATATGATGTAGTGAAAGTGAGGAATCAATCAAACTGCCATAGAAAATCTAGTAAAGTATGGTAACGACGAATCAAACAATTTAAGTTTAGACTTTTATAAATGATACTCTCTCAATTCCAAATTATAAGTCGCTTTGACTTTTTGGGTATATTCATTTTACTATGCATCTAGATATAATAATATGTCTATATACATAGCAAGATAGATAAACCAAAAAAGTTAAAGCGTCTTGTAATTTAGAACGGAGAAAGTGGGTGGGAATAGGTCTAGCGGTTTTTCCCCTATTGTACAAATATGTAATGTGGTACAATGCTATGCCACATGCCCATATCTACAAGGAGATAATGCTTTTTGGTAACTAAATTTTTACCAAACAAATTTAGCATCCATGCAAAGACAGCCACGCTAACTTTTGACTCCCGTAAAAAAGCACCAGCATAAAACACATGGTATCAGCTACCAAAGTTATCCTCTCCACCTCTGAACGAATGGATCTAATAAAGCCTCATTGTTGATAATACTGTTGTTTTTATTCGCTCACAAACTCAAATAAAAGTTGTTCTATTTCACCGTTCTTGTGGTCCGAATTCCACAACCTTATTTCAAGTGTGGATTTTTTTTTTCCTTTTTTGCCAGGAACGATGATATTTCCTCTTGTGTGTGCTATAAACATCAAAACAAAAGTGGCGCGGAAAAAGCACCCGTTTCCATTGGAAAACATCTCCCGCGTTCAAACGGAAATCGAAACTTCGTCAAAATTATAATACTAGTAAGAATAATCTTTTTGGCCCAACCCTAAAGTAGGCTTTGGGTGTGTGAATGTTGATCTAATCTATGTACAAACCGTGTCATCATACTGACGACGTCTTCCTTCCTTGCTTAGACTGTCTCCAATAAGAAATTTATATGGGTATCCAAATCTAAAATAGGTAGTAAGAGACATAAAATCAGTCTCTAACAGAGTATCTATATATAAGATATATTTTGGGTTGTCTGAGAGACAGAACTCAAATATGGACATCCTCTCTTCTGAAAATTTATTTGTAAAAATAATTCTCTTTTAGATCTTGTTATTGGAGAAGATATTGAATAAATATTAAATCTTTTATTTGTAGTGCTATTTAAAGAACGAATGAATCTTGTATTTTGGTTGCTTGTATTTTGGTTGCTGTGGCCGGAGATAACCTTGTAAACCAAACCGATGGCCATGGGGATATATTGGCCAACAAACTCATTTCCCGTTTCCACTTGTTCCTCCTGTGTCGCCTTCCCTTCTTTCCTCCACCGGCCTCCTCCCCCAACTCCATACCCCATTACCGTCAGCGCCTTAACGTCAGCGGCGGGCGGCGCCACCGCCGGCGACGGGGCCCGCGTCGAGCCAGGCCTCCCCCCTCAAGGCCCGTCCTCCCTCGTCGGGAGGCGTCGCCGTTGCCCCGTCCTCTGGGCTGGCGCGGCGTGGAGGGGACGGACAACTGGAGATCCGCCCGTCTCTGCTTGGATTGCGTCCTTCTCTCGCCGGTAAGCCACCCACCCTGCCTCGCTCATACAGTATTCCACGGATTCCCTTGCTTCTTGTGCCAGGTCGCGCTCGTTGGTTTTATTAGTTCCCGACCAAATCCAAATCTTTATCTCTCTCTCTCTGTCTCGATTCCGTTAGCTTTCATACGCTTTCTACATGGTCACTGGTAATCTAGTCTATCCTAGCATCCAAGCACGGCCCGACTAGCCTAGTTCCCCATTCTCCCTTGCTCAGCACACACAAGAGCGATTGGTCGATCTCATTTCACGCCACACCATAGGACTTGGCATCAGCCCCAAAATTGAGGTTGAAGTTTGATTCCCAATTTAATTATGTCTTTCTTTCTTAAAAAAATTGGGGACTTCAGCTGAAGGAATCATTTAGTGCCCCTCTTTTTTTAAATAACAATTTCAGGCCCCTCTTTAGTACTAGCGTACCTGTATAACTGTAAATGGAGAATAGGAGCAATTGACCTTCACTGCTGCTAGAGTGTCTGACTAATCTACTGTTAGATATCGGCTGCACCTGCGTTCTTGTGTTTTTTTTTCCGTTTTAGGGCGGGATTAGTCTCCTCTCAATTACTTTGCTCCACGTGAAAGTTGTATCTCCGTTACTCCTACTTCTGATTGCCATGTCTTAATGAGGAGCATATGCCATGCATGATACATCTCTTGAACCTTTCATCTCTCTCACAAGATGGATACAAAAGCAATACTTTTGTGCCATCTCCTCTATGTTTTCTTTACTTGTGCTGTTGTGCATAACTTTATAGCACTCAGAAAGAATCGTTTTTTGTCACCATAAATGAAAATGACCCTTTTCTTTAAATATTATCTAACATTTGGCTCTTCATGTCTCTCTGTTTCTTCTCCCTGCAGAGGGTATGAGCAATGTACTCACCAAAACCAGAATCTAGTTTTGGCCCAAATCCCAACTCAGGCACGCACCAGCAGCAAATGGAATTACCTGGAGCCAACATGGGTCCTAGTAATGGAGCAAATAACAATACCAACATGGCTGCGAGGCAACGCTTACGCTGGACAAATGAACTGCATGAAAGATTTGTTGAGGCTGTTACTCAACTTGGTGGTCCTGATAGTATGTGCTCATACTACTGCTCTTCTGCATCCAGTTCTTTAATTTGATTTTACTGAACATTTAAGCAGGATTTTATTCTTGTATAATTATACTTCTCTCTCTCTCTCTCTCTCTCTCTCTCTCTCTAGATGTCATGAAATCATATTCTATCAATCAAACTTTCCTTTTTAATACTCCCTCCGTTTTTTTACATGTCGTATTAGGTAGGTTTGTCCTAAGTCAAACATTTGTATCTTTCACCATTGATTTCAAAAGAATTTATGTTAGGTTCATGACATAAGATTTATGTTTTTAGATTCCCTATGAGAAATACTTTCATAATATATAATTCATATGTTGTGAAACTATAAGGATTTTTTTGAAATATATGGTCAAAGATAATAATGTTTGACTTAGGACAGCTAATGTGACATGTAAAAAAGAACAGAGTATTATTGAAAATATGATTGCTCTGTGGGGGAATAAGATGTACGCGACTCTGGACTTAAATACAAATGTGGATGAGTTGCAAAAGCTACCAATCTAAGATGCCTTAGCCTGGGGATTTATGAGTTGCCCACTGAGAACCCAGTTTGAAGTTAGCTACAAGAACTAGCATCTGAGTCCTCCTATTGCTTGGTGTTGAATTTGTTATATTTTTCATAGGGATGCAATCTGCTTGAAGTTTTGGTTCATCAATTTCAAATATTCTTTTTGGGCCCAATTCTTGTCAAACTCTTAGTCATAAAGGCTATTTTTCAAGAATGGAATTAGTTGACCTATCCATAAAGAAGCAAAATTTGCAACTTAGTTTGGTAGGAATTTTGATGCCAAAGAAAACCTACTTGTTTTTATGTGTGTTATTGTTCTACTTATCTGGGTGTTGGGTAAAAAGATCACGCAAGCATCAAAGTTCGAACACAAGTCAAAGTTGTATTCATTTCGTGATCGTACTGTACATGTCAGAGGGGGTATTTATAGAGGTCCCAATCTTCGTATTTTATACACAAATGACCATTTTACCCCCAATTCAAATCATTACGACCCTTTTCAACTACAAGGGTGAAGTGGTCTTTTTCTCCATCTAAGCCTTCATTCTTCAACTTTTGTTCATCAATCTTCTTAATGCCTTCGTCTTTTGGACTCAGTCGACTTTGCTCCGTCATCTTCTGTCTTCAATTGTTAAGCGAAGTCAAACTCTTGCCTTCGCTCAGTCTTGTTTCAGTCTTCTCTTCTCTTTCGGCGAAAACGAAGTTTTCCTCAGCGAAGACGAACTCTTCTCAGCGAAGTCGAATTTTCATCTTCGCTTTGTTTCTTTCCCTGCAGGCAAACTTTGTTATGTAAATTGCATTTTTTAACTCCGAAGTTTCAAGGCCTGAGTTTTCTTGGCGAAGTCAAAACCCCAACACTGGGCTTATGGCCCTTTGAATTTTACTTGTACTATGTGGACATGTAATTTTCTGCTTCTGCTAACACTTAGTTGATCAAATAAAACAGGAGCAACTCCAAAAGGAGTTCTAAGAATTATGGGTGTACAAGGATTAACAATATACCATGTAAAAAGTCACTTGCAGGTATATTTTTTCAGTGTGAGACTTGCCTTTTAACAGTTGTTATTTGTCACTTTCATTGTTTACTTCTTTAACTCCTCTGTTCATGTTTCAGAAATACAGGCTAGCAAAGTATATTCCTGATGCTTCAACTGATGGTAGGTGTCTAAATTCATCACCATATGTGTGATACTACAGTATTGTTTTAGTTCTTCCTAATTTGTATCTCATGTAGGGAACAAGGCCGATAACAAAGACCCAGGGGATTTGCTTGCTGGACTTGAGGGATCCTCGTATGAACACAATTCTAATTCCTTTTAATTTTACTGAAGGACAATTCAAAATCTAGTTACTTATTCCCTTATGAGTCATTTTTAGTGGAATTTTACTGGCCTTGTGGCATGTCATAAGATGGAAGTATGATAATCTATGCTAGATTTTACAATTTACTAAGAAAAATACATGTACTATAATGAATGCACTTGACTTTATGTGATTAGTTACTGTTATAATAATAATGCTGAAGCTGTAAAGTTAGGTGTGAACTTATTGAAATTGTAGTCGCTCCTATTTTAGAGTGATTTCTGCAAAAATGAAATTGACTACTTTATTGCATCCAGATGTTACTTTCACCGCTTCACAAAAAAATGTTGATTCCATCTGCTCATTAGTTTTGACCTTTAATATCGTAAGGTGCATAACTGTTAGACAGGAAATACAGAAAGGTCAAAATAACTTCAAAACTGAACAATAACATTTTTTATTTCTAATGAAAATAGATTTTCCATTTTAGTCCCTTTTATTTCTTTTATACTAGACTAGATATCTTTTTTACGTAAGGACCTTCCATCATATAAGTTTTTGTTCACAGTGGATTGCCGATATCTGAAGCCCTCAAGCTGCAGATGGAGGTCCAAAAGCGGCTGCACGAACAGTTAGAAGTAAGTTTTTCCTGGATGTTCTACCCTTTAGCTTTTGTTGTCTTCATAATGTAGATCTGAGACACATACAAGGATACAGATATTTCTTCTAAAGGAATTTATTTATTGAACATATTTGTGGTACCATAGGGGTAGGCGGTAGGCCCTTAGTTGCATACTGCAACTGAGCCTCTCTTGTTACTAAGGGTGTGTTTGGTTGCTAAATGGGGCTTGCGTCGTATATCCGGATGAGTGGATGCACGCTAAGTGGAACCGTATTTCAGAAAAAAGATGGTGTTTGGTCAGGTTGCATGAGCGGATGCAAAAAAAACTAGGAAGCTGTTTGGTTACCTATATGAGCGGACGCAACTTGTATGACCCGTTGAGACTGACGCGTAGACCCCGCACCTCATCCCTGCATCCATCGGGCTTGGCTGGCCATTAAGCTCGATTTGGGCTGCTCCCCAGAGCCAGGATCCCACCGTATATTGCATGAGTGGAGCAGAGTTGGAACAGTGGAAACAAGAATCCAAACAGCTTTCTCTTGAAGCTTATACGGCTGAGCGCATGTAGGGATGGTGGGAGCTGGGTAACCAAACACACCCTAAATGTTTGTACTAGAAATTTGTTTGTAGCTATCCTCTTCCACAGTATCTAAGATAGGCAAATCCTGCACTAAATGAATTGTGCATCCAATGTTGTTGTTTTCTCATACATTCTTTGTTTATTTATAGCTGATCTTGTTTTTGTGCTGCAAAAATAGTAAAATCGTTTTCATCATCTTATTTGCTAGTGAACAAAATCAATTTGTTCTTGATATTTGTGACCTCAATGGTTCTATTCTATTATTAGTAGCTGCAAGTCTGCAATACACATACTGTTCACATTTTAATTTATAATCTTATTCGTGTTACCAAATTTGCAAAGTTTATTGGTTGAACAATTAGATACTTAGATATTAGATCAATGGACTTAGAATGCTGAGATGGTCTGATTTCACATTTTTTTAGGTACAAAGGCAGCTGCAGTTGCGAATTGAGGCTCAGGGAAAGTACCTCCAGAAGATCATCGAAGAGCAGCAGCGCTTAACAGGTGTGAAATCTGAAACTCCAGCTGGAGGTGCTTCTGTCACAGTATCAAGTGATCAATTCCCAGATTCCGAGCGGACTGAGCCCTCGACCCCTGCACCGACATCCGAGTCTCCAACTCAAGTAGGCGCTTCCAATAGGGACACTGGAGATCGAACTGAAGCAACCAAGAGCACCTGTCATGGTGATTCTCTTTCCCGCCATGAGCCACTAACCCCTGATTCCAACTGCCAGAATGGCTCTCCTGCCGCTAGTCCAAACCATGAAAGGGCAGCAAAGAGGCAGCGAGGCAGTGGCACTGAATTCTTAGATTCCGAGGCTGAGTTTTCCCTTCCGCGCCACATCTTTGAGTCAAGCTCGGGCTCAGAGTTCCAACAATACTCAATGTCCTACTCAGGACAGTAGCTTGTGATGCTCACATAATCGCTGCATCGTTGCTAGCTTGTTCAGCGCGATGGATAGGCTGATATTTCAAGGAGTGTGTTGTTGGTAGACAAAGCTGTAGGTGTTCAGTGATTGTTTACATGGTATACGTGACAGCTATTTACGTTCCTAGGTTTGTAACATGTATGTCCGTCTGCAGTTCAGTTGAGATGCTTGAAGGCTAAGGTTCTGTTGTGTGTGACCTGTAGACACGAGGCTGTCAGCTTGTATTCTCTTGGTAATCTGTGTCAGCAGCGCGTTAGCATTCAGTCAGTTAATTGAACAGTGCTGTTATCTGTAACGTCTGAGTTTGGTCAGAAACTTCAGTTAATTGTGGAAGCGGAACCCAATCACTCCAAGCACGCCAAGAGGCATCGCGACGAGCTCGCCGCCAGGATGGTTTACCTGGTGGCGGCGCTCCAGGCTGAGCAGCAGCAGTAGCCGGAATACTTCGTCTCATTGCTGAAATCTGGTGGCGGCGCTCCAGGCTGAGCAGCAGCAGTAGCCGGAATTTCAAAACCTATTTTCAATTTTGCACATGTGACTACAGCTTTGTACTATGTTGACTGAAATCTGGTCACATTTGAAAAAGTTTATGTCCACAGTGGCCTCGTTCGCGTGACTTTAAACCCGCCTTGATTCGCTTCTTTTTTCATCCGGAAGTGTTTTCTTCTTACAAATTCTTTCAGATTCATCCAGATTTCTCCATATTCCTCCAGAATTCCTCCAAACGAATGTGGCTAATATTGTCCCATACTATCTTCTTATCATGGAAAACTGATCAGCTAATGAGCTGCGCATCTTTTCCGGCTAAGCTACCACCTTTCTGGATGGATTTTGTTCTCACTTTTCCGAAACCATACGAAACAAAAGTTGGACATTACTGATCTCATTGGTTCTTTGGATATTGAAGAGAAGGCGAGAGCAAAAGACTTTGTGACAAAATGTTTGAGAAGTTCTGACGCCCATGTGTCACAAAAGAAAAATCCTCAAAATATCTACAATGCAGACAAGAAGAAAAACAAGCAATAGCTCAAACAAAGAATATGACTTCTTTAAGAAGGGCAACTACATGCTACATTTGTAGTAAGTCTAGTGATCATGTATATATAGGTGGAAGATTAAGATTATGTATACACGTTAAGCATGTTTATGTTAAGGCTGTGTTTAGTTCGCGAAATTTGGGAATTTGGCTACTGTAGGCTCAAAACGTTCGTCTCGCGATTTCTAACCAAACTGTGTAATTAGTTTTTTTTTCGTTTACATTTAATGTTCCATGCACGTATCGCAAGATTCGATGTGACGACTACTGTAACACTTTTTGGGAAACTTTTTGAGAATTAAACACAGCATAAGTTAGTTTCAACAACCTCATGTGCCAGTGGAACCGGGCATCAAATGTCCCTTTTGCTTTCCTAAAAGTAAAGTAGAAGACAATGGCGCACTCGCTAAAGTTTGTTGTGCTCATCAAGCTTCTCAGATTCTATCCGGCACGGTATTGATAGTGTTTTGTGCCATTGCCCATTGCTCACATCACATCTCTCTGTTAAGCAGTGGTTTTGAGCATCTCTCTCGCCAGCTTCAAGTTTGCATTGCCTTCATCGTTGCTGCTGCCTGTTGAGTTGAAGAACCTTTGCTTCATCTGGTTGGTAACCTGCGCATCCATCCATCCTCTCCGAGCTGATGATGTCTTACAGTCTCGTCTTTCAAAGTTGAAACTAACACAAAGACCTAATCTTTACCTTCGATCTGTTTCAGTGTTGGATCTCGTGCCTACGCTGTTGCCTGGGCGTCCATGGAGCTGGGCGTGGAGGCAGCACGATGGATGATCGACAAGGTGTTGGGCCCTCTCTCGGGCGGGGTGCTGGAGGCGTGGGCGGCCAGCGCCTAGCTGGGTCGCAACATCGAGGCTCTCAGGATGGAGCTGTTGTATGCGGAGGGCATGCTCAAGTTGCTCAACAATGACCGAGGCCATGGCCTAGGGATGAAGAATCCGGCGCTGTCCGAGCTGCTACAGAAGCTACGAGCCTTGGCGTGCAGGGCCGACGACGCGCTCGATGAGGTCAACTACTTCCGCATCCAGGACGAGCTCGAAGGAACCTACCACGCGGCTGAGGAGCATGAGGGAGGTTGCCTTCGCAACCACGCCCTTAATTCTCGCCACGCCGCCAGAGCCATTGCAAAGATGCTTGGCTTCTCCAAGTGCTCCGCCTGCTTTGCTGATGCTACCCACGACGAGCCATGTGAAGATACAACAAGCGCAAGAGTCCTCCCGTGTGGTGGACATTGGCCATGTCCATGTGGAAGTGGAACCCATCAACTGGTTAACAACTGCTGCATGAGTAGGATCACCTCTGCTGTCCTTAGCACCATTCATACTGTTGGTAAACAAATTCCACTTCCATGCTACTCGTCAGTTTCATCTGCACAAAGTGCTGCAAACTCCAATGCTACATCCACTGGGCGTCGATTGCTCTCTTGTGCCCAAACCAATAAGACACGACAAAGAGAGCGCGTCTCACAAACACCGAAGCTGAAGTTTGATAGGGTTGAGATGTCTCGAAAGATGAAGGATATTATAGAGCAGTTAAAGCCTCTATGCGCCACGGTATCCACAATTCTTAATCTAGAATTTCTGGCAGCCAACCTAAACAATAATGGGCAGTACATGGCTACGGGTCGGCCCATAACCACCTCAGAGTCTATAGAGCCTGAACTTTATGGTAGGAAGGACGTCACATGTACGCTTATCAATGACATTACCAAGGGAAAATACCGTCATATGGACGACCTAGCGGTACTCCCAATTGTTGCTCCAGGAGGCATAGGGAAGACGACTTTCACACGACACATATATAAGAAAAACTACATGATCATTTTGAGGTAAAATTGTGGGTTTGTGTATCCGTCAACTTCAATGTGTCAAGATTGCTACAAGAGATTGCAGATAAAATCAAAAAGGAAGGAAATGCTAGTCCAGAAAACCGGATTGAAGAAGGATTAAAATATAAAAGGTTTTTGCTTGTCTTGGATGATATGAGGAGTTGTAGTAATGAGGATGAGTGGAATAGGTTCCTAGTACCCTTTAAGAAAGGACAAACAAAAGACAGTGTTATTCTAGTCACAACTCGGTTTCCTGCAGTAGCACAAACGGTTGGAACAACAAATAATTTGATAGACATGAAAGGTATAGACGAGGAAGAATTTGAGAAGTTATTCTCTACATATGTGTTTGGCAACAAGAAACCACCAGAGGTTCATATTGAACTATTTGGTATTGGACATGAGATAATTGAAAAACTAAAGGGCTCACCTCTTGCTGCAAAAACTGTTGGAAGATTGCTGAGAAACCACCTTGATTCGGGTCATTGGACTAGAGTTTTAGAAAGTAGAGAATGGGAATCACAGAGTGGAGATCATGACATCATGCCACTTCATGCAACAATGTTTTACCTATTGTTCATTGTTTCCAGAAGATTACAAAAATTCAGTGAAGAAGAGATAATTCACTTTTGGATTGGACTAGATGTTTTGGATTCACGAGGTGAAAATAAAAAGATTGAAGATATAGGACTAAGTTATTTGACAGAGTTGATTAATCATGGATTTTTTAAAAAGGAAGAAGATGATAATGGGCACACTTATTATGTTATTCATGATCTAATGCGTGAATTAGGGCTAAAGGTTTCAGCAAATGAATGCCTTAGTGTATATAGTTCAAATATGAGATACATACAAATCCTTCCATCGGTCCGCCACTTGTCCATCAACATATATAGATGATTCAAGTGTCAACGACAGGAAGGCTTTTGATATTTGTAAAGAAGATTTTAGTGTACTAGGAGAAAGAATAAAAGTTGAGAACCTGCACTCGTTGATGCTATTTGGAAAAAACCAAGGTAGCTTTGCGAAGACTTTCCATGGTTTGTTCAGTAAGGCAAAAGCCCTTCGTGTTATTTTGATATCTGGAGACTGCTTCTATAGCTTCCAAGAGTTATTGCACAACTTTTCGGAATGTATCCATGTTCGGTATCTTCGGGTGAATGACAATCGATTGTATCCAGAAAGGAGTAAACTGGTAGCCTCCAACAATATTTCAAGATTTTATCACATGAGGGTCCTAGATCTGCGAGGATGCAAAGATTGCAACAATTTGCCAAGATATATAACTAACCTTGTAAAACTGCGCCATTTTCTTGTTGAGGACGGTAAAGTGCACTCAGGGATTTCGGAGGTGGGGAAACTGAAGTCATTACACGAGCTAAAAAGATTTGAGGTTGGAAAAAAAGTCAGGGTTTTGAAATGAACCAAATAGGACATCTGCTAGAGCTTTGCGGATCATTGAGGATTGATAATCTTGAAAATGTTGAAGGAAGGGAAGGAGCAGATGAAGCAAAGTTAATGCATAAGAGAATCCTGAATGAGTTAGAATTAAACTGGAGTTCAAAACGGTCTAACATGGGTCCTGCACGTGAAGAACAAGTTCTTGAAGGTCTCAAGCCACCTTGCAATCTTAAGAAACTAAGCATTAGACGGCATGGAGGTTGTACTTTTCCTTCTTGGCTAGGTCTGAACCTGTCGGATCAAAATCTGGAATCTCTTGGTCTAGATGGCGTGGACTGGGAAACATTTCCACCTATAGGTGATGAGTTGCAGCTAGTTAATAAGGGCGCTAAATTTTTTTTGAGTAATAGCCCTAGCCAACACTTCATGAATTTGAAAAGAATAGAGCTTGCTAATTTAAAAAGGCTGGAAAGATGGGTTGCTGTTGTTGGTAGCAGTGGTCAATTGTTATTCCATTTGGAAGTACTTATCATTAAACATTGCCCTGAACTCGTTGAGTTGGCATTTTCAGACAGCCAACAAGATGGAAAAGCATGGCCTCCAAATCTACAAGAGCTCGTGATCCAAGCTTGCCGAAAGATGTTGTCCTTGCCACCTGTTCCTTGGAGAAGCACTCCGTGCTCTGTTGAGATATCAGAAGTTGGTTTAGGCTTTGAGTTGAGACACGGAAAGCTTTTTTTTTGGATCTACATCATTAGTCTTGGAAATTGTCATTCTGGATAGTAGTGCGTCGTTCTGGAGAAGCTTGGACTTTGATAACCTAACCGAAGTAAAGGAATGCAGGATGGAGGCACGCCGTCCACCGCTTGATGTTGATGGCCTCCTGAGCTACCAGTTTGCAGTTGAGAGTATGATGAAGCCTCGTGCTACTAGTGGGAAGGAATTAACACAAGTTCTCTCTTACATGCCCAAGCTCTCAGTTTTGACAGTTAGTGAATGTGACAAGATAACAGGGTTAGGTGTGTTGGGGCAGGAAGAGGCGACGGCGACAGCATCTTCCTCTAGTAGGAGTAGAGAAGAAGGGGAGGAAATAGAAGCAACTGCAGCACTAGTAGAGGAGGGTTTGCTGCTCTTGCCTCCCCAACTACATGAGCTGTGGATTTACTCCTGCCCAGAGCTAAGCCTCCCCAGCTACTCGGTGCTCCAGACTCTGCTCTGCTCTCTATCTCCGTTCCTTGACGATTTTTGAGTGCCCCAAGTTTCTCAGCTGCTATGTAGATAAAGCCTCGTCGTCCTCTTCTAGTTTCCCCTTCCCATCCTCACTGCAACAACTGACCTCCGGCTTGATGGTGTGGATCTAAGAGGCGTGAGCTTGGGGCCACAAGGCTGCCTCCCGGAATTAACCGTCATAAGAACCACCAATTTCTTCTCCATTGGTCCCGACTCAATCCTTTCCTCCAGACTGCTGTCGTCGCTCAAGACAGATGAAGTCGCAGGAGCCCTTGCTGCACCCATCTGCAGGCTGCTCTCTTCCTCCCTCACCAAGTTACAATTTTATCGGAACAAGGAGATGGAGCGCTTCACGGTGGAGCAGGACGAGGCCCTGCAGCTCCTAACCTCCCTACAACACCTCCAATTCGATAGTTGCTGGAAGCTGCAGAGCCTCCCGGTGGGGCTACATAGATGGACAAGCCTCAAGACATTAGAGATCGAGTTCTGTCAATCCATCCGCGTGCCGCACAAGGACGGCCTCCCTGATTCCCTGCAACAATTAGACCCTGTTTGCTTTCTACTGACGCTACTAAAATTTCTGTTACATCGAATGTTTAGACATATGTATAGAGTATTAAATATAGACTAATTACGAAACTAATTATCCAACTTGCGACTAATTTGCGAGACGATTTTTTTAAGTCTAATTAGTCCATGATTTGACAACGTGGTGTTACAGTAAACATATACTAATGACAGATTAATTAGGCTTAAAAAATTCATCTCGCAAATTAGCCTTTATCTATGTAATTGGTTTTATAATTAATCTATATTTAATACTCTTTATTAATATCTAAACATTCGATGTGACGTGAATTTTAGGAGTTCTAAACCCGGGCTCCCAACTTCACTGAAGCTATTAGAAGTCAGCGATGGCAGCGAGGACCTAACAAGGCAGTGCCGCAACCTGATAGGAACCATTCCGATAGTCAAGCTTGACTAATCAAGGTAACATCAACTTTCCTGTTTCGATTCCTGCGTACTACTAAGTTCACTTGCTCTAATTTTCCTAACCTCTTAACAGTCCTAGTCATTCTCCTGCTGTTTGTTTCAACAAAGTCACTGCTTCAACTAATCCACTTGTGTTTACCTACTCTGCAGGTCTTTTGTTCTAAATGTACATTCTTCTAACCTCATAGAATTCGCTCTCTATCGCTTCGTACTCCTGTTGTTGTCAAGCACCAACATCTTCTCTCTGCAAGTGCCTTCCATGACATAAACTGGTTAGTATATACACTGTTTAGGAGTTTAATCCTAGATGTTTACCAGCTCCGCCCCTTGTTCTGGTTATCTGTGCTACCTTTCCCTTTTCTGATATTTTAAATTCAAGTTAAAATTATTTTCTTCTAACTGTTTGTTACTGCTACTTACAGGTTTGGGTCTCCATTACAATGATCGTGCCATGACTGAAAGTGCATATAATGTTATCAACTGCATTTCTCCTCCACCTTCTCACTGGTCCAAGTAGAGCATGCTGTAAGGATCAGAACTGATATGAGCTACATAGTGTCAACCTTATCATGTTTTTGTAAGTACAAAATTACTTGCTGTCTTTATAATGTGTTTCATAGACTTATCACCTTTCTTATGAGTGTCATAGCTGTATGAGCTAGCAAAGTGGCGGTTGCTTGATCATGTGTGACTTACCATTGTTTTCTTCTAACTGTTTGTCACTGCTACTTACAGGTTTGGGTTTCCATTACAATGATCATGCCATGACTGAATGTGCATACTTTACTTTATGTTATCAACTGCATTTCTCCTCCACCTTGTAACTGGTCCAAGCAGAGCATGCTGTATTCCTGATACTAGTAAAGGATCGGAGCTGATATGAGCATCATAGTGTCAACCTTATCACGTTTTTGTAAGTGTGAATTTGCTTGTTGTCTTTATAATGTGTCTCATAGATTTATCACCTTTTTTAACGAGTTCTAGCTGTATGAGCTGGGCAGCTAGCAGAGTAGCAGTTGCTTGATAATGTGTAACTAACTGACAATAAGCCAACTACCAATGCTTAACAAACATTTTTCACATTAGACATGGTATTAGTCAAATTGATGCTCATGTTTTTTCCATCCACGTTTGATGATCTAGACCAACAATAGATATGATTTTAAATCAGATTCATGCTCTATTTATTTCCCCAATGGACATCCTATCTGCATAGTACATGATTCTGTGGAACACAGTGTTGACAAAATAAAAATAATTATATATCGTGCAACTTTAGCCAGCAGTACTAATAATGTCCCCGTTTTCCTTTCTCCGATTGGCGCCATGACCCTTCTTTGAATTGTACATTCTTGTAGCCTTGTAGGAATCTCTCTATATCATGGACGATTTTGTGTTGTCTGGCACAAGCATCTCAACAAGTATCTCCGACATTGAAAATAAAACTGGTTAGTAATTTTCAGCTCTAATCATGCATTCTCCTGTCATTTAGAATTTAAATTCACATTCTGCCCTTTCTTTCGGTTACTGTGCTCTTTTCTCTTGTAAATCTTTGAGTAGTTCAATCTAGTACTAGAGTTGATGCAAGTATTGATAGTTAGGAATTTTGTCACAATACTCAGTTGAATGAGTAGCAGTTCCATAGCGTTTCTTAACTTGTAAAACCTGCAGAAACAAGATGCATTATCAGTACTTTCTGCTTGGGTGCTTACATTCCTGATTTACTTATTCTGCAGACACTCTAGTGATTCCAAGGTGGCTGTATTGACTGGATGTAAATGTAAATTTCTTGATTTCAATAAAATATTCCCTTAAAAAATGAGTTTGGAATATCTTCTCAACTCGTAGAGCTTTCTTGAACTACTTTCTTGTTTCCTCGAGGTATTGCTGCAGAACATAATTTGCACCCTTACATTTTCAACTCAGAAACTACTTTATAATTCTGAACTCTGATGTTGCATTTTTTGGCCCAACGTAGGATGGATATATTCTGCTCATATGTCAACATGTTGGACTAATGGGGCATAATTTAGCATATATCGGTATGTATTCCTAGGTACTTGGACTCATTCTTGATTTGATTACAGAGTGAGGGGCTAATGTTGAATATTTTCAACTGGGATTTGTTCTCTAGGCAAGCATAGGATTCTCAGAATTAACATAACAATTTTTTTTGAAGACTTCACCGGAGGGCCCCTGAATAATTTTCCATTGATACCGGGCAAGCCGGGGGATGGAGGGTGCCAAGCACCTAATACATGAATGACCCTCGAAGGTCAGAGAAGTAAATGAGAGGGAGAGAGAAGGATTACAACACTTAACACAACAACAACAAGAACAAAAAACATGATTCAGCTACCAACTTAGCCTACCAGCCAAAGCGAGCGCACGCACCACTTCCTAATTTGTGCCACCACCAATGACAGACTTCCAACAGACGACAGCTAGGAAGCTGTAGAGCGTTGCGTCGGAGCCAACATGCGGCAGCCGTGAGAGCATCGCCTAAAAGCGTATCTGGGCTCCAACCGACGCCCACCAACGCCATTTTGGTGAAGGAAGCCTCAAAGGGGGAGGACCGCCAGGAGGAGAACAAGGAGATCCAGAGAAGATCAAGGTCCCCATAACCTAGCATATGATGAGGTGGAGCACTCAAGTGATCTAGAGAACGACAGAGCGAGCCGTTGATGGTGAGCACCTGACAACAAGTAATGTTTGCAGAAGCCAAGGGGATGGAGGGTAGCCAGACCAATAACAAGATGGAGGAGAGCAATCGGGGAAAGCACAAGGCCACGCCAGGCATGGACGAAAGCAGGTGTGCTTGCATCGATGCCTTCAAGAAGGGAGTGACGTCCACAGACGCCACCATGGACGATGGAGCACCAGGCTCGTAAGGGCTTTCGCCCCGAGACCTGCCCAGCAGATGCAGAGAGCTTGGATTGGTTTTCGCGATAGCAGGGGCTGGAATCTACAATGACGCCTCTAGGGAGGGAAACGACGCTTGCTGCGCCATCGTCGCTGGTCTGGAGCAAAGCCAGAGAGGGTTTTCACCCAGATTCCATATAGCTATGTAAGCCTACCCAGAGCGCAGCGCTGCAAACTGCAATTGGCGAGGACGAGAAGTAGCCGGAGGGGACCAACGATGCCGGAGCATTTGGACGAGCCACGGGCCAGTCACCATTGTTACCGCTACTGCCGCCACTGGCAGCAGCCGGCGGGAGCGGGAGGTACAGCAGCAGGGCTGCCGCATCCGCTCCTCAAGGCTGCAGCAGAGCTTCTGGAGTTCGTCGACCGTGAGACCCCGCACCGTCCCACCGCGTCGTCGCCGTCTGCGAGCACGACGGGCTTCAGGTCCCACCGCGCAGGCCAGCACGCACAGGGACGAGGACGTCTGGCTGCTATGGGCAGGCACAGGCCGAGTCCGCCAAGCCACCGGCCGCAACTCTAGACGCGAGTACAGGCCCGCCAAAGCGGTAGACCCGGCGACCCGCACCTGAGCACGCCGCGCCCGTACAGGCCCCTAGCCATGGGCTGCCGCGTGGGCCGCCCCTTTCACTGCCGCACGGGCCTCCTCACCCACGCCTAAGCACGCCGTGGCCGCCCGCTTGCGCCGCGCCGTAGCTCGCGCCTCCACAAGCCACCTCGCTCGACCGCGCCGTAGCTCGCACCGCCGCCACGCGCAGGGGCTTGCGTCGCCATCGCACCGGAGAACGTGCGTCGCCCACACACCGGACCTCGCGGCACCACCGCACCACCACACGCTCACGCGCGCACCGCCGCCGCCGTCCCCGTCCCCGGAGGTATCCCCGCCAGAGCCGGATCAGGGCGGTTCACCAGAACCGGACGCGAAGGACGTAGATCCGGTGCTGCACCGGCCATCTTGCCGCCATTAGACATCCTTGTGCCGGAGTTTCAAAAGTCGCCAAGAGGAAGAGGATGGAGGAGATGGAGGGGCTACGGATCCATAGCGGGAGATGCCGGATCCAGGCCTAGGGAGCTCGGATTCAGAGGAGCTAGCTCGCCGCCGGCAATCCATGCGTCGGAAAAAATGGAGTTTTAGTTACAAGGTGGAGGGGAGGAGAGGAAGAGGGAGCAGAGAGCAGCTGCGGTGGAGCCTTTTTGGGCGCCGCAGCAGGCCATCGCAACCGCTAGCCGGAGAGCGGCGGCGACGGCCGGGGAACTAGTGTGGCAGGGAGCGCTCTAGCGGCGGTGGCGGGATCGCCCCCCCCCCCCCCCCGAGTCGCCCCTGTACGGACGACGCAGGTTGTTTTTCGACATTGCTCGAATTAGACTATTAGTAATGCAAGGGAGAAAATTGAATATTTGACACCCAATCTGGGCGCCTATGAACATTTGACATTCAATTCGCGTGTCGTTGGAAATTTAACACTCTGGCTGCGAATTCGTTGAAAACAGGTGTTTTCTCCTCCTTTTCTCTATTTAACATTTTTTTCTTTTTTCTTTTGCTTTCCAAGGCAACGTACCTTGGCCTTATCCATCCATTTCTTCTAAGAAACGAACGCATCTCTCTCTCCCGTACTCATTTTTCTTTGGCTCTGATTGTCACGCCGCCACCGCTGGGTGCCGAAAGAGGCACTGCCGCTAGCTAGGCGCGCACGGGGCCAGGCTGGGCGTGGGGCCGGTCGCCGGTGCTGGACGAGCCAGCCATGCGTGCGCGCGGACGGTCGCCGGTGCTAGCCAAAGCCCGTCGTCTTCGGCTCCGCCGCTGATGGAGGCCGTCGGTGCAGGCCAGAGGCGCCGCAATGGTCGAGCAACAGCAGGCCAAGGTACTTTGGTCATTCAGCGTTGCCTTGGTGAAAGTGCATTTGCCCCCTATGTGGGTTTTGGTGTATTGATGACATCCAAATTAGGGACTAATGTGATCTTAATGAGATATGTTGCAGCTATTAGTCCCATGAAAGATTTAAAGAGTTGATAAAGATGAAATGGTATCCCTCAATTCTTGAAGTTGTAAAGGCGGACGAATTCAAAATGATCTCCAAAGGTTTTAATTTTGTTTTTGAGTTTAGAATCTGCCGCACTATAAAGAGGGATGCAAGTTTAGTTGGTCTGAGGAAGATAGAGTGCTCAAGCATTTAAATAAAATCAAAAGGAGTCACTCTAGCACTTCACGAGCACATAGAATAATTTTCTGTGACTTTCGGTGTCGGAAGTCCCGACCTAAGCCAGGAGTCCCGGCACCTATGCTTCTGACTGCTCGCTGTCTGTGCACGTCGGAAGTCCCGACGCTCGTCGGGAGTTCCGACCATCGGAAGTCCCGACGTTCGCTGGGAGTTCTGACACTGACCTGACCCAAGCCGGGAGTCCCAGCCTCAGCAGTGCTGGCTGTTTGATTAACTGTGCATGTCGGAAGTCCCGACGATCGTCGGGAGTTCCGACCGTCGGAAGTCCCGACGTTTGCCGGGAGTTCCGACACTGACTTTCACCCGTGGACTTCTGACCCATTGGGAACAGTATTTTATGCTAACGTCGGAAGTCCCAGGAGATCTGAACGGTTGGATTTTCACTTAGAGTATAAATACTCCTCTCTTCACTTCTAACCGTTACGGACTCATTTCATAGTCGACTCACTTCGTGCTGAACAGCTCCCAAGCAGCCAAAGCACCCCTCTCCTTCCCCCTTTGCTCCAATCTTCGATTCCCTTAGTTTTTGAGTAAAAGGAGAGTGGATTAAGTGAGAGCATCACTTTGGAAAGCTTGAGCACTTGATTTCTTCATCAAGCCGGTTGTGTTTGCATCTATTACTCTTGGGGCTTTGCCCCTAGCCGGCTAGGCATTGCCCAAGAGCTTCCATCTTATGGAAGAGCCTTGGGAAGTTTGTATCACCCTTCGATTTCTTAGTGGAAAGCTCAAGTGACCTTTGTGGTCGCTTTGAGAGAGGCAAGGAGGTGGAAAAGACTCCGACCTTAGTGGTCACCTCAACAACAAGGACGTAGGAGCTCCTTTGTGGGGTTGCCAAACCTCGAGATAAATCCTTGTGTCCCGCGTGCTTATTGTTGTTGTGATTGCTTGAGATTACTTGTATGTGTTTGTCTCTTTGTCTCCAAAATCTCCATTTTAGGGTTTGGACTCGATCTACGGTTTGGAGGCTTTACGGCGTCAAGGGAGTGATCCAACATCTTCACCAAACCACTAGGAAGTGAGGTTGTAAGTTTATTTATTCGCAAAGTTAAATTTGGCACTGCTTTTGTAGTTCACGTAGGCGTCGGAATTGCTGATGTTTGCGCCGGAACTTCTGACAACGTCAGGAGTTCCAACCCAAACGTCGGGACTTTCGACAGTGGCTGACAGATTTGAACTTAGCATTTGTAGTAAATTTTTAGATACGCCTATTCACCCCCCCTCTAGGCATTGTTAGATCCTTTCAATTGGTATCAGAGCAAGGTCTTCTCTTTGCGTTTCACCACGTGAGAAGAAACAATGTCGGAGACCGACAAGATGCAAGCCGTTGCCGTCGAAATGGCCAAGAAAATAGCTGAAGAGTTGATGAGTACTCAAGTCAAGCTATTTCAAGATGAAATGAAAAAGATGCAAGATGAGATGAGCAAGTTGAAGGAAGAATTGAGCAAGAAGGTTGATGATGCAATAAGTGGCAAGAATGATATTAGTGACAAGAATGAAGTAAACAAAGATGCCGCTAGTGATATTGGAGCCGGTGAGCATGCTCATGGAAAAGGAGTATATTCACACATGAGTTTTGACTATGGACAAATAATGAAGGGTTCAACACTACATACTCCGTCCGTCAATATTGGCAAGCCACCTCACTTTGATGGAACAAGATACACCGATTGGTCTTACAAGATGAAGATGCATCTAATAGCCGCAAGACTATGGGAAGTTGTGGATGTTGGTGTGATGATTCCTATCGATGAAGATAGAGAGATAACTCCGGAAGAAGTGCACAACCTCCATCAAAATGCACAAGCTGTAGCATTGCTTGTGTCAAGCCTAGCTCCGGATGAGTTTAGAAAAGTGAATGGAATGGAAAGTGCAAAGCAAATTTGGGATACTTTGAAAGTATCATTTGAAGGAGATAAAAGTGTAAGAAAAGGCAACATAGAGTTACTTCATAGTGAATTGGAAAGATTTGTATTCTTGCAAAATGAAACAACACAATCCATGTTTGATAGGCTCATGGCATTGGTCAACCGCATAAGAGCTCTTGGTAGCAACGAATGGGATGACAACAAAGTTGCTAGAAAGATGTTGAGAACCTATAGAGCCAAGAACAACATGCTAGCGTCCGTGATCATGGAAAGGCCCGGTTATGATGAGATGACACCTCAAGAAGTTCTTTCAAAGCTCAAGCATCATGAGTGTCTAGATGAAGATGCAATCAATGCTCACAATCAAAATCCTAATGCAATGGGATTCAACAAGAGTGCCGCCCTTAAAGCAACTCAACAACATGAAGGTCAAGTTTCAAGTCAAGAAAAGAAGAAGAAAGTGAAGGATGATTCCTCAAGTGGAGAAGAAGATTCTGATACGGAGGTTGCATTTGTGATTAGAAATCTTAGAAAGTTTATGAAGAAGAAAAGCAACCGTAAGACCTATGGTGATGGTAAGAGAAGGTTCAAAAAGAGATTTTGCTATGGATGTGGTCAAGTTGGTCACTTCATAGCTGATTGTCCTAATGAGAAAAAGAAGCACAAGCATGACAAGGATGAAGATAAGAAGAACAAAGGCAAGAAGAGAGGTGAAGCTCATCTTGGGAAAGAATGGGAGTCAAGTGATAGTAACTCAAGTGATGATGAGAAGAAGAAGAAGGGAGCCGCAAACATCACCATCCACCACTCTTCTTCACCAACCATGATCTTCCCCGACTCAACTTCACCACCAAAGCTCTTCTCCAACCTACCTTCATCACCGAGGCTCTTCTCCAACCTCATCGACAATGACTACTATACCCCAACTTGTCTCATGGCAAAAGGGGAGAAGGTACATACTACACCCGTTTCCTCTAGTGATGAGTATGATAGTTGTGATGATAACATAGAAGAAATTAAAGCAAACATGATAAAGAAATTTGGTAAAAAGACCTTCACTAAAATAAAAATGCTAATAAAGAAACTAGAAAAGAGGAATAGATGCTTAGAGTTGCAAGGAGATATAATTACTCAAGAGAGAGAGAAAAACCTTACACTTGAAGCATCTATCGCCGAGGAAAAGATGAAGGTTGAGAAATTAACCATTGAATTGTCTTTAGCTAATGACTCAATTGGGAAATTGACTAAGGAACATTCCTCGGTTAACGATTAAATAGCTAGCCTTAAGAATGAAAAGAGTATAGCTCAAGAAAGCCTCACAAGCTTGAAAGAAAAATATCAAAATCTTGAGCTAAACTATAGTACTCTTTGGGCTAGCACTTCAACTTCTCCTAAGGCAACCGAAGTCTCTAATGTCTCCACTAGTGATGGTTGTAAAAGATGCTATAAAATTGATGTAAATGCATATGCAACTAACCTTGTTGAGTTAGAGAAGAAAAACAAGGAGATTCATAGGTTGGAGATGATATTGAAGAATGGGTGTAAGTGTCAAGAGCAATCTAACAAGACTATATACAAGTCATCAAGGCACCCATCAATCAAGGAAGGCATTGGCTACAATAGGTATGATGGAAAGGCAAATGGAAGGAATATAATAAATGGTGTGCCTTGTGTGAAGTTCAACAAGGGCGTTGCTCTTGATGAGCTTATATGCAAGGCAAACAACAAGGTATACATTCCAAAGATCCAACCTACAAATATCAAGACAATCAAGACAAAGCAATCCGATGTCCTCAAGCCACAAGCACCACTTCCATGGTGCTATGCTAGTGACTACATGTGTTGTTGGGGCAAGGATGGCAAGATTGTGGTTAAGTATGTTGGTGCCCAAAAGAGAAAGGAAATTATGAGGAGTGTTTGGGTGCCCAAGTTTTATGTGACTAACCCTCTAGGACCCAAATCTCTTTGGGTACCTAAAACAAAAGCTTAATTTGTTTTTTTGTAGGAATATTCCTCCGATGGAACAAGTTGGGTGTTGGATAGTGGATGCACCAATCATATGACCGGAGAGAAGGACATGTTCACATTATTCCAACCAAGTCATGATCAAAGTGGAAATATTGTGTTTGGTGACAATGGAAAAGGTGAAGTACTCGGTTTGGGTAAAATTGTAATATCAAATGATAATTCCATTTCCAATGTCTTACTTGTGAATTCGTTGAGATACAATTTGTTATCTGTTTTACAACTTTGTGAGATGAGTTACAATTGTCTCTTTACGGATAAGGGTGTGGAAGTCTATAGAAGGGAGGATTCCTGTAATACCCTAAAATTTTGCACTTTTGAAAATACAGTTAAAATAATAGTTATCGGTTTTTGTGCTCATGAAATATAGGAAAAGTAATATTTTTTTAATTAAAATTCATCATAGGAGTAGCAACATGCGGGATTGTGCATTCATGCTGGTTGCATTTGGTGTTTATGAGTGCAAATGGTTTTGAAATATGATAGAGCGATGTTTCTTTCTCTCCTTTCCGACCTTTTCTGGAATTAAATTCCTTTTTCCTTGGGCTTAATATTTTTCCTTGATCTTTGCAACAATCTTTTCGTGAGCTCTAAAAACTTTATTTGGGTTCATTATGTTCAAAAGTGTCTTCGAGAATTTTCCTAGAATTTTTGGAGCCATCGGAGTATTTTTCGTGGGCTAAAAATCAATTTTGGACTTTTCTGGAATTATTTTAATCCCGGAATTAATTAAATCCGAAAATAATAAAATATCTCGTTTTTCCACCGACCTCAAAACCCTACACTATATATATGCCGGCGTAGCCCTCGATGCCAGGATTCTAGAAGTACAGCCCGTTTTTCGAGCCGCCACTCGTAGCCCCGCAGATCGGACGCCGAAGTTCTCCACAGCTAGGTTTCCGGCGAACCTTCGGCGAGCTTTTCCGGCCACCTCGGACGTCTCCGGCAAAAACCATCACCACCACGAGGTAGATCTCATCGTTCTCTACGCCGTCTTGTCATCCTTTTCGCAAATCCGTGCCCGTTCGTCGTTTCCCTAACCTCTCTTTTTCTTCTCCGGCAAGGAACCACCATGGCTGACGGAGGTTCTTCGTTTTTCGTTGATCCGCGTTGCAGCACCGTCTCCGGAACTTAGCCGCACCCCTGTGCTACCTGCCATCCGCCTAGACCGGCTGCGCTCACCCCAGCCCGGTCACCTCCTCGCGGCCCCTCTCCGAGCAGGCCACCGACGCCGTGCTGGTGCCGCTCGGGCTTGCCGTGTAGGCAACCGCGGCACCCGCGGGCCACCACCGCGGGAAGGAGCCACGGCGCCGCCGTCCAGCAGGCCCCGTGGCCGAGGTCCCTGCCCTACTGCCAGCCATCCTCGACTTCCCCTCCGCGAGCAACAGCAGCACCTTCCATGGTCATTGAATGTCTGTGTACATACAAACAGACAGGAAGAAGATGAGAGAGCAAGGTAGATGATGCAATAATTACAGTTTTGCCACCCAACATGTTTAGCCGCAGTTTAATCGTCTTAACTCCGTTTCGAGCGATTCTAGTTGCGTTAGCTTTGTAATTTTGTGCTCTACGCAGTAGCAGTAAAGTTTGTCATGTCAGTTAATTATGAATTTATTAATCTAATACTAATTACATTAATAATTAGTTAGTGGTTTTCCAATTAAAAACAATCAGTTTAATTTCGTTCTTGTTCTTTTACGATCGTGCTGATCATGAGGTACACATTAGTAGGAAAATTTATCATGTTTCACATCTTTGAATTTTATAAGTAAATATTAATTTGATTTGTGCTTATGCAATTGAGTTTCTAATTAAAAGTAACATAGGCATATACTTCGGTCATTTATAAATTATTGTAAATCTAATTAATGTTACCCTTAATCTCTCTTGATTTATAAGTGATTTAGTTTAATCCTGAAACATAAGTGCTTTCGTTTAGTTATTATATGTTCTTTATCTTTTCGTGTTAAATGTTTAAATGACTTAAAGCATATGTATAATCCTTCATAATTATAAAATATGACTTATGCCAGCATTAATGTCTTTTTAATTATGACTTGCTTAGATCAATTATGAGACATAATATAAATGCTCTATTAGTTGCTCTCACATGTTTTATATTTCTAAAGTAAAGTTTAAATACTTTATATAATATGAGATATGTTGATTAATAAAAGATGATTAATTAGTGACATAAACATGTATGTCTTTAAATTGTAATTTGCCAAGTTTAAATGTGACATATATACTTTGAATATATATAGTCTCATTTGTTATTATATTTCAATTTAATTTGCATAAATGATATCAAGATATTTATAATTAAGATATGATTAATTTATCTTAGTTTTCTAAATCTAATAACTCAAGTATAAAATGACTTAACTCAATTTTAGATATTCCCCTGAGATATCTTATACACGTTTTATGATCATTAAAATAGATAAAGCATATAGTTTTCTTTCCAATGCAAATCCTTTGATAGATGTTTCTGTTTTACCGTAGCTCCGATTAGTGTGTCTTTCGCGTGTGTGTGATCGTAGCAATGCGTAGATTAGATTTCGAATCTTTTTCATTGATTGGTGTATTGTTCTAATCTAGTATGTTCGCTATGCATGCTTGTTCGGATGCTTGTGTGGTGCTTTTCGGTCTTGTCCAGTCGATGAGTTTTGCGTTGGTAATCTATAAGAAGTTGGAGATCAAGAAGAAGAAGAAAAAAAACGTTGAAGATTAAAGCTTACCGAAGGATCGGTGTTTAAGGCAAGTATAGCTTGGGTTTTCTTTCTGTGACCATGATCTTGGGCTTGTTTAATGAAATGTGATATAAACATAAATGATGAATATTATCCTTTGGCAAAAGCTAGGACTTATAGTACAGCTGTGAGGGCTATATGACTCTGGCTCTAGTTGCTTGAGAAACCCTTTTCTAGCTGGTTAGAGGTCTGCGAGTTGGGTATAGGACAGCCTCTATCCTGTTGAGCCTAGCTTTGGAAGCGGCCTTTTTACTTTATTTTTGGAAGGGGGGTTCCTATATCTGATGACCCTGCGGCCCTGGCCGGTTAGACGAGCTCTTGGGTGGCTTTATATGGTTTCCGATGTTTTGGACCTTGCAAACCCATACATTTGGAAATAATGACTCACAGTGAAAGTGTACAACCTCTGCAGAGTGTAAAACTGTTATAATAGCCGTGCCCACGGATACGGGCGGCCCGGAAAACTGAGGGAATTGTTGTATGTTCATTTAAATTATTTATGTGCAATTCATTATTCAATTACACTTGATCATGTGGTTATGGAATACACTACCTTGTTGCTATATTTGCGGAGTTCGACATGGACTCACTCTTGCAATTTCCCCTACACCTCAGGCTTGATATCAGTTTGCTAGAGTCTGAAGGAGTTAGGCTTGTGATCAACCAGTCAGTTGGATCCAGTGGAGTGAAGTCTACACCCAGAGATTGGAGTTGCCTACTCAATGATTGTTTCTAAGGTTAATTCTTTTTACTAAGTACGCTATGTATTTAAGCGTTGTTATTTGATATCGCCCCTCAATTGTAGCTATATGTGAGATTTGATTCTAAAAACTCACATATGGTGTGCATCAGGTTTTGTCCTTAAAACTGGGTGTTACAAGTGGTATCAGAGCAATGCTGACTATAGGACGTAAGCCTAGTAGAAGCTGGTCGTTCTAAGGTTTACAAGTTACAGCAAAAATCCTTATTCTATAAACCTTGATATTTTTCCCTACTACATTCTTACCCTTGATATTCGTCCCCTCCTTGATGCTTCTTTAAAAGTTTTTTTGTTCCCATCTACTCCTTGCTTTGATATGCTTTTAGAATCTTGTCTTACCACCTTCTCGCGCAATTTGAAGTTAAGCTATAGGATCTTTACCCATAATATTAAGAAGACGATAGCATCGCAAGTTTAAGTCAATGATTGAATTGTGCACCCTAATTGCTTGTTGGCTTATCATTATGATTATGTTTTGTTTTGAATCTTTGTAATGAGTGCAATGATTTTGTGGGATTTTCCACAAATTCATTTAGTTTATAGGCATAAGACATAAGGATTAATGAATAGATAGTTGGGTTTTGGTTTTCTCCTGTTTTCCTATCCTATCTTTCTGGAGCAACCTATCATCTTTGGTTTATATCTCTGTTTTCGGGCAATCAAAAATCATGGTAAACTTTTAGAGAATACTAGACTTCAACATGTTTCTCTGACCTCAAGAATCACCCTGATAGCTATTATGGTTATGAAGTTATGAAAATCTAAGAGGATGTATCTATGCTGTCAGAAATCTAGAGCAGTCTGTGGTCTTCTGGTCAGAACACAATTTTGGCTCATGCAAAGTCTATGAAATATTTCTGGGAACAACTAGACTTATGTACCTTTCATGTGCCTCTGGAATCACCCCCATAGCTAATATATTTTGGGAGATATAAACATCACAAGCCGAAGTTTCTGTGCAGTCTGTAATCTGGGACAGTTTCTGTTGTGTGCTGTTTTTGACCAAATTAACTGCCGAATCTGGAAAAGTGTTCTAAAATAAAGTTGTGGAAGATTTCATAAGGTTTCCAACGGTATAAAGTACAACTTTATTGGATTTACATAACAAAAGTTATACCAGTTTTACTACGCTGCTGTTTTTAAGCTCGCGAGGAACTGCAGGTTCTGGTTTTTGCCAATGCACATGAGTCACTTCAGGATAATAGGACGACATGATGATAACTATCTCATTTAGAAGAAGATGCAAGCTATTCTTTGGTGCCCCTAGTTGATGTGTTCTTAAGGGGGATAGCCAAGGCATAAAGGAATCACAAGATGGAGGTCTCATATAATCTAGAGCTTCACTTGGAAGTATCGGTTATTCCTACGGTTGAGGAATCACTATCAGACACAAGGATCTTTGTTCAAGATTGTTAACAGGTTGGATCATCTACAAGGAGCTCAAATATTTTGTCAAGATTGGTCTTCGCTTCAAGCTATCATCACTTGGGAGTTCAATCTTCAACTCAGGACAAGTTGGCACTGATGGCATACGAAAATATGATGATTGGACTCCTCTACAGTTGGTTCTTTGGCAACTTAAGTGAGTTTAGTTTGGATGGAGTTCTCTTTTTGGTTGTGGGATGTCTCTAATGATAGAATTATACGGATAATCGCTCAAGAGAGATGTGTTGAGCTGGAACCCACTTAAGTATGCAAGAGGGATTCAGAGTTCCTCGGAATGGTAAGATTCTATCACACGTTCATTAGAGGTATTATAGTGTTGAACACAAGAGTTTCTTTTATAAAGTGGTTGGCAAGGATATGGATGTGCTCTATGTAAGAAAAGCAGTGAATTATGCATCAAGTCAACTATGGAGGCTTGAGATGGACTATTTGACATATGAGATCTGGAGTTATCCATTATGGAGCATAGTGGTATTATTTGCTTGGACATGAAGAGTGATATCTACGTGAACCATAAGAATCTAAGGGACATTTTCAGTAAGTTGGTTTGAGATTGTGACATCAGTGTTGGGTTCAATTAACTAAATGTTTTTGGTTTAGAAGTATGTGTTATCTTTAGAAGAAATAAAAGTCATTGCCAATGCCGTTAGCAAATTGGAAGAGCTATGCTAAGAAGATTGAACGACACCATGGATTAAGTTTTGTGTTTAAGAGTCACAACTCAACCTGAGCATATATATAGTTAATAGTGTTTTGAAGTTGGAATCTATTTTGGACCAAGAGAGAGTAATACATGAGGATCAATTGGAATATGGATGTATGAAGAAGTCGATTTGATATCTTGGACTAAAAAAAAATCTAGCAAGACATGTTGAGAAGTATTGTGTTACATTTTGGAATTAGTGAGGACAAGAGTTTGTCACCCAATGGATTCCAAAGTGGTCTTTGTGAGAAGCATATGGAGTGTCAGTGTGAAGAATAAGCTAGCACCCAGCTGCAACAGTTCATTGAGGTTGTTAAAAAGGAAAAGAGAAGAGGCCTAACAATTGGAAGAGTACCAGAGAGTTGGTTGGTGGATACTTGAGAGTTAATTAGAGGGCCTATCAACATCTTGGGGATCAACGAGTGTGCTATTTGGAGTAAAAGTTAACAGGTGTGCAAAGTCAAGAGGAATCTTTGTCAAGATGGTGGAACTACTCGAGAAAGTGGAGAAGATCCAATGATAGTGTGCATTCCAGTGTCTTGATCATCATCTTCCGAATCTCGAGGATGAGATTCATTTTAAGGGGGTAGAATTGTAATACCCTAAAATTTTGCACTTTTGAAAATACAGTTAAAATAATAGTTATCGGTTTTTGTGCTCATGAAATATAGGAAAAGTAATATTTTTTTTAATTAAAATTCATCATAGGAGTAGCAACATGCGGGATTGTGCATTCATGCTGGTTGCATTTGGTGTTGATGAGTGCAAATGGTTTTGAAATATGATAGAGCGATGTTTCTTTCTCTCCTTTCCGACCTTTTCTGGAATTAAATTCCTTTTTCCTTGGGCTTAATATTTTTCCTTGATCTTTGCAACAATCTTTTCATGAGCTCTAAAAACTTTATTTGGGTTCATTATGTTCAAAAGTGTCTTCGAGAATTTTCCTAGAATTTTTGGAGCCATCGGAGTATTTTTCGTGGGCTAAAAATCAATTCTGGACTTTTCTGGAATTATTTTAATCCCGGAATTAATTAAATCCGAAAATAATAAAATATCTCGTTTTTCCACCGACCTCAAAACCCTACACTATATATATGCCGGCGTAGCCCTCGATGCCAGGATTCTAGAAGTATAGCCCGTTTTTCGAGCCGCCACTCATAGCCCCGCAGATCGGACGCCGAAGTTCTCCACAGCTAGGTTTCCGGCGAACCTTCGGCGAGCTTTTCCGGCCACCTCGGACGTCTCTGGCGAAAACCGTCACCACCACAAGGTAGATCTCGTCGTTCTCTACGCCGTCTTGTCATCCTTTTCGCAAATCCGTGCCTATTCGTCGTTTCCCTAACCTCTCTTTTTCTTCTCCGGCAAGGAACCACCATGGCTGACGGAGGTTCTTCGTTTTTCGTTGATCCGCGTTGCAGCACCGTCTCTGGAACTTAGCCGCACCCCTACGCTACCTGCCATCCGCCTGGACCGGCTGCACTCACCCCAGCCCGGTCACCTCCTCGCGGCCCCTCTCCGAGCAGGCCACCGGCGCCGTGCTGGTGCCGCTCGGGCTTGCCGTGCAGGCAACCGCGGCACCCGCGGGCCACCACCGCGGGAAGGAGCCACGGCGCCGCCGTCCAGCAGGCCCCGTGGCCGAGGTCCCTGCCCTACTGCCGGCCGTCCTCGACTTCCCCTCCGCGAGCAACAGCAGCACCTTCCATGGTCATTGAATGTCTGTCTACGTACAAACAGACAGGAAGAAGATGAGAGAGCAAGGTAGATGATGCAATAATTACAGTTTTGCCACCCAACGTGTTTAGCCGCAGTTTAATCGTCTTAACTCCGTTTCGAGCGATTCTAGTTGCGTTAGCTTTGTAATTTTGTGCTCTACGCAGTAGCAGTAAAGTTTGTCATGTCAGTTAATTATGAATTTATTAATCTAATACTAATTACATTAATAATTAGTTAGTGGGTTTCCAATTAAAAACAATCAGTTTAATTTCGTTCTTGTTCTTTTACGATCGTGCTGATCATGAGGTACACATTAGTAGGAAAATTTATCATGTTTCACATCTTTGAATTTTATAAGTAAATATTAATTTGATTTGTGCTTATGCAATTGAGTTTCTAATTAAAAGTAACATAGGCATATACTTCGGTCATTTATAAATTATTGTAAATCTAATTAATGTTACCCTTAATCTCTCTTGATTTATAAGTGATTTAGTTTAATCCTGAAACATAAGTGCTTTCGTTTAGTTATTATATGTTCTTTATCTTTTCGTGTTAAATGTTTAAATGACTTAAAGCATATGTATAATCCTTCATAATTATAAAATATGACTTATGCCAGCATTAATGTCTTTTTAATTATGACTTGCTTAGATCAATTATGAGACATAATATAAATGCTCTATTAGTTGCTCTCACATGTTTTATATTTCTAAAGTAAAGTTTAAATACTTTATATAATATGAGATATGTTGATTAATAAAAGATGATTAATTAGTGACATAAACATGTATGTCTTTAAATTGTAATTTGCCAAGTTTAAATGTGACATATATACTTTGAATATATATACTCTCATTTGTTATTATATTTCAATTTAATTTGCATAAATGATATCAAGATATTTATAATTAAGATATGATTAATTTATCTTAGTTTTCTAAATCTAATAACTCAAGTATAAAATGACTTAACTCAATTTTAGATATTCCCCTGAGATATCTTATACACGTTTTATGATCATTAAAATAGATAAAGCATATAGTTTTCTTTCCAATGCAAATCCTTTGATAGATGTTTCTGTTTTACCGTAGCTCCGATTAGTGTGTCTTTCGCGTGTGTGTGATCGTAGCAATGCGTAGATTAGATTTCGAATCTTTTTCATTGATTGGTGTATTGTTCTAATCTAGTATGTTCGCTATGCATGCTTGTTCGGATGCTTGTGTGGTGCTTTTCGGTCTTGTCCAGTCGATGAGTTTTGCGTTGGTAATCTATAAGAAGTTGGAGATCAAGAAGAAGAAGAAAAAAAACGTTGAAGATTAAAGCTTACCGAAGGATCGGTGTTTAAGGCAAGTATAGCTTGGGTTTTCTTTCTGTGACCATGATCTTGGGCTTGTTTAATGAAATGTGATATAAACATAAATGATGAATATTATCCTTTGGCAAAAGCTGGGACTTATAGTACAGCTGTGAGGGCTATATGACTCTGGCTCTAGTTGCTTGAGAAACCCTTTTCTAGCTGGTTAGAGGTCTGCGAGTTAGGTATAGGACAGCCTCTATCCTGTTGAGCCTAGCTTTGGAAGCGGCCTTTTTACTTTATTTTTGGAAGGGGGGTTCCTATATCTGATGACCCTGCGGCCCTGGCCGGTTAGACGAGCTCTTGGGTGGCTTTATATGGTTTCCGATGTTTTGGACCTTGCAAACCCATACATTTGGAAATAATGACTCACAGTGAAAGTGTACAACCTCTGTAGAGTGTAAAACTGTTATAATAGCCGTGCCCACGGATACGGGCGGCCCGGAAAACTGAGGGAATTGTTGTATGTTCATTTAAATTGTTTATGTGCAATTCATTATTCAATTACACTTGATCATGTGGTTATGGAATACACTACCTTGTTGCTATATTTGCGGAGTTCGACATGGACTCACTCTTGCAATTTCCCCTACACCTCAGGCTTGATATCAGTTTGCTAGAGTCTGAAGGAGTTAGGCTTGTGATCAACCAGTCAGTTGGATCTAGTGGAGTGAAGTCTATACCCGGAGATTGGAGTTGCCTACTCAATGATTGTTTCTAAGGTTAATTCTTTTTACTAAGTACGCTATGTATTTAAGCGTTGTTATTTGATATCGCCCCTCAATTGTAGCTATATGTGAGATTTGATTCTAAAAACTCACATATGGTGTGCATCAGGTTTTGTCCTTAAAACCGGGTGTTACAATTCCTCTATTGCATTTACGGGTCATTTAAAGGGGAAACTCTATCTAGTTGATTTCACATCAAATAGAGTAAATCCCAAGACTTGTTTAATGGCAAAATCTAGCATGGGTTGGTTATGGCATCGCCGACTTGCCCATGTTGGGATGAGGAACTTGGCCAAACTTCAAAAAGGCGAACACATCCTTGGACTAACAAATGTTTCTTTTGAGAAAGATAGGATTTGTAGCGCATGCCAAGCGGGAAAACAAGTTGGAGCTAAACATCCCGCCAAGAATGTTGTGACAACCGAAAGGCCATTGGAGTTGCTTCACATGGACATATTTGGACCCGTCGCTTATATAAGCATTGGTGGTTACAAATATGGTTTTGTAATTGTTGATGATTATTCGTGTTTCACTTGGGTATTCTTTTTGCGTGAAAAGAGTGAAGTCCAAGGAATCTTCAAGAAGTTTGCAAAAAGAGGCCAAAATGAGTTTGATGTCAAAATCAAAAGAGTTAGAAGTGACAATGGGACGGAGTTCAAGAACACCAACATTGAAGAGTTTCTTGATGAAGAAGGAATCAAGCATGAGTTTTCGGTTCCATACACTCCACAACAAAATGGTGTTGTGGAGAGGAAGAACCAAACGCTCATAGAAGCCGCAAGAGCAATGTTGGATGAGTACAAGACTCCAACCAACTATTGGGCATAAGCGGTCAACACAGCATGTCATGCCATCAACCGCTTATATCTTCACAAGATAAGAGAAAAGACCACCTACGAACTTCTAACCGGTAAAAAGCCTAAGGTGCACTACTTTAGAGTTTTTGGATCCAAGTGTTTCATACTTAACAAGAAATCCAAAAGTTCTAAGTTTGCACCAAAGGTTGATGAAGGTTTCATGCTTGGTTATGGTACTAACGAACATGGATATTATGTTTTCAATAAAACCACCGGTTTGATTGAAATTGCGGTAGACGTGACTTTTGATGAAACCGACGGCTCTCAAAAAGAGCAAGTCAATGTTGAGAATGTAGGTAATGAGGAAGCCCCACATGAAGCAATCAAGAAGCTTGCTATTGGTGAAGTAAAGCCCGTTGAAGACGAAGATGAAGACCATGTTGTGCATGATGATCTTGATCCAACCATTCATCATGTTTCATCAAATGAACATGGTGAAGCTTCCGCAACAAGAGATAGTCAAGATGGGAGATCACATGAAGCACAAGGTCATTCTCATGAAGATGGTGTCAACAATGAGCGAGCTCAACCACAACTCAACAATGGAGAAAGTAGTGAGGTCAACCCTCCACAAGCTCATGATTGTGATCTTCCAATCGATCATGACCATGATGATGATGATGATGATGGCCCTATCCAAAGATCAACTCAAGTGCCGCATCCTAGAGTGCATCAATCCATTCAACGGGATCATCCCGTTGATAACATATTGGGGAGCATTCGACGAGGGGTAACTACACATTCCCATTTAGTAAGTTTTTGTGAATATTACTCGTTTGTTTCTCCTTTGGAACCTCATAGGGTGGAAGAGGCACTTGATGATCCGGATTGGATGATAGCCATGCAAGAGGAGTTGAATAACTTCACTCAGAATGAAGTCTGGTCCTTGGTGGAAAGACCCAAGCAAAATGTGATTGGAACCAAGTGGGTCTTCCACAACAAGCAAGATGAGCATGGCGTGGTAACAAGGAACAAGGCAAGGTTGGTGGCTCAAGGATTCACTCAAATTGAAGGCTTGGATTTTGGGGAGACCTAAGCACCAGTGGCTAGGCTAGAATCAATTCGTATTCTACTTGCCTATGCCGCCCATCATGATTTCAAGTTATATCAAATGGACGTGAAGAGTGCATTTCTCAATGGCCCCCTATCCGAGTTGGTGTATGTAGAGCAACCACCAGGCTTTGAAGACCCCAAGTATCCAAACCACGTCTACAAGCTCGACAAGGCGCTCTATGGGCTCAAACAAGCCCTTAGAGCTTGGTATGATTGTTTAAAGGATTTCCTACTCAAACAAGGTTTTGAGATAGGAAAGGCCGATGCTACTTTGTTTACTCGCAAAGTCAATAATGATATCTTTGTTTGCCAAATATATGTCGATGACATAATATTTGGTAGTACTAATGTGGCTTTTTGTGAGGAATTTAGTAGGATTATGACAAATAGGTTCGAGATGTCCATGATGGGAGAGTTGAAGTTCTTTCTTGGATTTTAAATCAAGCAACTCAAGGATGGCACGTTCATAAGTCAAACCAAGTACACAAATGACATGTTGAACAAGTTTAACTTGGACAAGGCCAAGCCCATCAAGACACCCATGCCAACCAATGGACATCTTGATCTTGATCAAGGAGGAAAGGATGTCGATCAAAAGGTATATCACTCCATGATTGGATCACTCCTTTATCTTTGTGCATCTAGACCCGATATTATGCTTAGCGTGTGCATGTGTGTAAGATTTCAAGCTAATCCGAAAGAATGTCATTTGATGGCCGTTAAGAGAATTTTTCGGTATTTAGTGCACACTCCTAATCTTGGCTTGTCGTATCCTAAGGGCTCCACTTTTGAGTTACTTGGCTATTCCGATTCGGATTATGCCAGTTGCAAAGTAACCCGAAAGAGTACTACCGGAACTTGCCAATTTATTGGTCGTTCCTTGGTGTCTTGGAGCTCTAAGAAGCAAAATTCTGTTGCTTTGTCCACTGCCGAAGCTGAGTATGTGGCGGCCGGCGCTTGTTGTGCCCAACTACTTTGGATGAAGCAAACACTAAAGGACTTTGGATGTGAGTTAACCAAGATTCCACTTTTGTGTGACAATGAGAGTGCCATTAAGTTGGCAAACAACCCCGTAAACCACTCTCGAACAAAGCACATAGACATCCGGCATCATTTTTTGAGAGACCACGAAGCCAAAGGAGATATCGCCATTCATCATGTGAGCACCGACAAACAATTAGCCGATATCTTCACAAAGCCCCTAGATGAGTCAAGATTTTGTGCTTTGAGGAGTGAACTAAATATCATTGATTCTCGTAACGTGGCTTGATCCCTTGCACACACATTTTGTTTGATCTAGTTAGGAGAAAAGAATTGTGAAAACATTGTGTGTCACTTTCAAAATCTATTTTGTAATTTTCATGAGTGACTATTGTTTTGTATTGGATGAATGAAATCTAGTCACCTGTGAAAATCTTAGTGTCCATCATATTTTTGCCCCACATGGCAGAGCGAGTGCAGGTTAAGGTGTTTTTCTATTTCCCTGCGTCGGAAGTCCCAACATTCGTCGGAAGTCCCGACGGCCGGGAGTCCCGGCTCGCGCCGGAAGTCCCGACGCAGATCTGACTATGCCGATTTGTTACCCGACTCCCTTTTAACCGGCCCCGTCCTATTTGTTTTACTGTGGTTTCTCTTCCTCTACCAACGCCAACGCCGCCTTGGCTCCTCCTCGTGCCGCCCCATCGCGCCCTCCCCTCCCACCGCCGCCCTACCTCGTCCTCCGGCCTCCTTCTTTCTTCCACCGCCACCGAAGGTCTTGCCGGTAGTGCCGACTGCCCTCCCTCCCTCCCTCCCTGCTTCCACCGCCCGTGCCCTCATTTTCTTCGGATTGGGGTGTTCTTGTCGTTGGTGTGGAGGAGATTCCATTGGTGGAGGAGATTGTGCCCGTGGATTTGTTCATCGATGACTGCGATTTGGTTCTCTACATCTCTTCCGTTCTCGTTTCAAGGTACTACCATGGTGTTCTAACCCTAAATCCAATGTACCTTTTGTTTTGCCTCTATTCTTTCTTCCTCTCTACTCCTATATCTCCCTTGTTTGGATGTGTGTCGTGATTTGAAGCCCCATGAATGGGATGGTCACCGTGTGCGCCGGAAGTCCCGGTGACCGTCGGGAGTTCCGACCATCGGAAGTCCCGACGTACACCGGAACTCTCGGCTGTCGGAAGTCCCGACTTTGGCCGGGACTACCGACCCTATGGTGACCACTCCATTCCTGTTTCTTCACTTCTTGATGTTCGTTCACCTCTCCTTGTATTGTTTCTTAGTTCCATTTTGTGTTCTACGCAGTCATGGAAGGTGGTAGTAGTCCCTCGTGCCATCGGGAAAAGCGTTCCAAGAAGACTCAAGATCGTGCCGCTATTCCCAAGCCTCCTGGCCGCACCAAGGCGTCTTACTCGCGTGGTGCTGGTGGTTCCCGTGGCCGTGG